>NC_069503.1:214619033-214919033 GCF_027579735.1 Bombina bombina
GGGTCGCAAGAAGCGTGTGGAAAAACCAAGGCGCAAAATAACTGCCCATGAACTGAGAAAAGTCAAGCATGCAGCTGCCAAGATGCCACTTGCCACCAGTTTGGCCATATTTCAGAGCTGCAACATCACTGAAGTGCCCAAAAGCACAAGGTGTGCAATACTCAGAGACATGGCCAAGGTAAGAAAGGCTGAAAGACGACCACCACTGAACAAGACACACAAGCTGAAACGTCAAGACTGGGCCAAGAAATATCTCAAGACTGATTTTTCTAAGGTTTTATGGACTGATGAAATGAGAGTGAGTCTTGATGGGCCAGATGGATGGGCCCGTGGCTGGATTGGTAAAGGGCAGAGAGCTCCAGTCCGACTCAGACGCCAGCAAGGTGGAGGTGGAGTACTGGTTTGGGCTGGTATCATCAAAGATGAGCTTGTGGGGCCTTTTCGGGTTGAGGATGGAGTCAAGCTCAACTCCCAGTCCTACTGCCAGTTTCTGGAAGACACCTTCTTCAAGCAGTGGTACAGGAAGAAGTCTGCATCCTTCAAGAAAAACATGATTTTCATGCAGGACAATGCTCCATCACACGGGTCCAAGTACTCCACAGCGTGGCTGGCAAGAAAGGGTATAAAAGAAGAAAATCTAATGACATGGCCTCCTTGTTCACCTGATCTGAACCCCATTGAGAACCTGTGGTCCATCATCAAATGTAAGATTTACAAGGAGGGAAAACAGTACACCTCTCTGAACAGTGTCTGGGAGGCTGTGGTTGCTGCTGCACGCAATGTTGATGGTGAACAGATCAAAACACTGACAGAATCCATGGATGGCAGGCTTTTGAGTGTCCTTGCAAAGAAAGGTGGCTATATTGGTCACTGATTTGTTTTTGTTTTGTTTTTGAATGTCAGAAATGTATATTTGTGAATGTTGAGATGTTATATTGGTTTCACTGGTAAAAATAAATAATTGAAATGGGTATATATTTGTTTTTTGTTAAGTTGCCTAATAATTATGCACAGTAATAGTCACCTGCACACACAGATATCCCCCTAAAATAGCTAAAACTAAAAACAAACTAAAAACTACTTCCAAAAATATTCAGCTTTGATATTAATGAGTTTTTTGGGTTCATTGAGAACATGGTTGTTGTTCAATAATACAATTAATCCTCAAAAATACAACTTGCCTAATAATTCTGCACTCCCTGTATAGAACAGCATATAAAAGACTATTACCACTTTACCAGCTTACATTCATTAGCTTGATCTGCTACAGGTAACTACATTGTGCGGGTTTAATAAAGTATCATGACATTCTGAATTACCTATATTACTAAGGTTCTGTTTGAATCCATTGTCTTTCTCAGTTATGTGCCTAATTAAGATTAAAATGCTTTCATTTGTTCTTCTCACACAAAGGAATGGAAATAGATCAAGATGATAAGAATTGACTCAAATGCACAACAATTGTTTGCAATATACTCAGTGACCTATTTTAAAAGACAGAAAGTACTTTATCGCATTTGTCTTTTAGTCAGTAGACCATAAATAGTAATTATAATTCATCTAAAGTAAACAACATTATATAACATTTTATAATATTGATAATAAAAAATACATTGTAAAACTAACAGTACATTTTTACACAAGTTTGCAACTTCTGTAATATAACATTTCTGCAATTAATTAGGTTACCATAGCACAAACATAACAATAGAATTTTCCATGGGGAAGGCCTTTGAAACTAATAATATTTTTACTTTTTCTACAGTATGCCAACTCATTTAAAAATAAGAAGTATAACAAAACATTTACAACATAAATTGTTGCCTGTTAAAGGGATATGAAACCCAATTTTTTATTTCATGATTCAGATAGAGCGTGTAATTTTATGCAACATTTTAATTTACTCCTATTATCAATTATTCTTTGTTCTCTTGTTATCTTTATTTGAAAAAGCAGATATGTGGCTCATTTTTGGTTCAGCACCCTAGGTAGCGCTTGCTGATTGGTGGCTACATTTAGCCACCAATCAGCAAGAGTTACCCAGGGGCTGAACCAAAAATGGGCCGGCTCCTAAGTTTACATTCCTGCTTTTCAAAAAAAGATACCAAGAGAACAAAGACAATTTGATAATAAAAGTAAATTAGAAAGTTGCTTACAATTGCACGCTCTATCTGAATCATGGAAGAAAAAAAAAATAAGTTCCATGTCCCATTAATGAAGAACACTTCAAAGAGAAATGATCCATTTAATTGTTTTGTGGTTTGTTTAAACACAAAAAATGCCCAGTGTTTGTACTCAGTAGGATAAAATGGTGTAATTTTGAATCATAACATTATTAGTTTGTTTTTAAACGCTAATGTTCCTACTCATCAAAATATATTTTATTTAACCAATATTCCAATCTCACCACTGATCAGGTCAGTGAATATATTAGCATTGGTATATTGGTATTTCCCACTAACAACAGTATTTTATTTATTTTTTTGGCGAAGGTGCATGAACACAATTTTCATTAAACCAAGGACAAAATGACAAATAATTACAAATTGATACATTATGAAATGTATTGAGAAGACCAAAAGCACAATCATAATTTTTCTGATACTGGCTCCTGATATCCAGGTTTCAGTCTCATGTTTTTAGGGTGATCACCAAATGCAGTTTGGCCTGTGAAAAAGGCCTTGACAGCTATCAAAAGCCTCCCAAAAACATGTCAAATACAATGCTCACCTGGAAGCTCTAAATATTACATTAGTGTTGTTTGGATTGATTACTTTGTACACTGTGTAAGAAAATTAAGAATTTAAGGGATTTTTATTGAGGGATTTTTATCAAAGACTCAACTATCCTGCATTCGCCGGCACCAATACACTTGCCTAACATCGCGGCCTGAATACGCTCTCCATATTTATAAAAAAAGCCATCAAAAAGCCACGCACCAAGTACGGGGTGAAGAGCATCGGACTGTTGTTAACTAGCAGTCATCGATCTCGCTGCTATTCGGCTTTTTCCCAACTTTATTTATACCCTGTCACTAAACGCTGCCACTATACTAAAATGTTTAACCCCTATCCCGCCACTCGAGGACCCCGCCTAAACTTTGATAAAGTTATTAACCCCTATCCCACCGCTCCCGGACCCCGCCGCCACCTAAATAAATGTATTAACCCCTATTCTGCCACTCACTGACCCCGCCACAACCTAAATAAACTTATTAACCCCTAAACCTCTGGCCTCCCACATCACTACCATTAACTAAACCTATTAACCCCTAAACTGCCAGCCCCCACATCGCCATAAACTAAATTAAGCTATTAACCCCTAAACCTAACAACCTGCTAACTTTACATTAAAATTAAACATCCCTATCTTAAAATAAATTAAAACTTACCTGTAGAATTAAATTAAACTATATTAAACTATTAATTAACCTACCAAAACTATTATACTACAATTACATTAAACTACCAATTAAATGATCTATATTACACATTAAAAAAACCTAACCCAACTCAAATTATTTAAATATACTATTTAACCCTTATTAAAAATGACTAAATTACAAAAAAAAGCTAAGTTACAAAAACAAACAAACACTAAGATACAAAAAAAACAAACCACAGTATCAAAAATAAAAACGAATTACACCTATTCTAATAGCCCTATCAAAATACCCCCCCCTCCAAAATAAAAAAAACCTAGCCTGCAATAAACTACCAATGGCCCTTAAAAGGGCCTTTTGTGGGGCATTGCCCCAAAGAAATCATCTCTTTTACCTGTAAAAAAAATACAAACACAGCCCAACAGTAAAACCCACCACTTACCCCCCCAACCCCGCCAAATAAAGCCTATCTAAAAAACCTAAGCTCCCCATTGCCCTGAAAAGGGCATTTGTATGGGCATTGCCCTTAAAGGGGCATTTAGCTCTTTTACCTGCCCAGACCCTAATCTAAAAATAAAACCCACTCAAAAAAACCTTAAAAAAGCCTAACACTAACCCCCGACGATCCACTTACAGTTTTTGAAGTTCTGCTTGAATGATCCATCCAGCCAGCAAGAAGTCTTCATCCGGGCAGCCTCTTCTATCTTCATTCATCCGGCAAAGTCTTCATCCATGCGGCCTCTTCTATCTTCATCCATCCGGTGCGGAGCGGGTCCATCCTGAAGACATCCGGCGTGTAGCTCCTCTTCAACACAGTCACCTACGTAAACTGGAACTTGAATGCAAGTAACGTCATCCAATATGGCGCCCCTTGCATTCATATTGGCTGAAAGGTTCCAATCAGCCAATAGTATTAGAGCTGCTAAAATCCTATTGACTGTTCCAATCAGTTAGGATAGATTGAGCGCTTATCCTATTGGCTAATTGGAATAGCCAATAGGATAAGCGCTCAATCTATCCTAACACCTGTGATCGCGGAAAGAAAAGCTCCGTAACGCAGCCCCATTGAAGTCTATGGGGAAAAAAATAACGTTTAAACCTAACACCCTGATATAAACCCAACATCTAAACACCCCTAATCTGCTGCCCCGACTTCGCTGCCACCTACATAAACTTATTAACCCCCTAATCTGCCGCTCCCGATATCGCCGTCACCTAAATAAAGCTATTAACAACTAATCTGACACTCCCAATATCGCCGCCACTATACTAAAGTTATTAACCCCTATTCCCCTGCACCACAAAATCGTCCACACTATAATAAAGATATTAACCCCTATTCCGCCTCTCCCCGACATTGCTGACAGTAAATAAAGTTATTAACCCCATAACCTCTGGCCTCCCACATCACTTCCACTAAATAAACCTATTAAGCCCTAAACCGCCAGCCCCCACATCGCAACAACCTATATTAAACTATATTAACCCCTAACCCTAAACCTAACACCCCCTAACTTTAACATAATTAAAAAAGACCTACATGAAAGTACAATTATTAACTAAATAATACCTATTTAAAACTAAATACATACTTACCTGTGAAATAAAACCTAAGCTAGCTACAATATAACTAATAGTTATATTGTAGCTAGCTTAGGTTTTATTTTTATTTCACAGGTAAGTGTATTTATTTTAACTAGGTAGACTAGTTAGTAAATAGTTATTAACTATTTACTAACTACCTAGTTAAAATAAATACAAACTTACCTGGGAAATAAAACCTAACCTGCCTTACACTAAAACCTAACATTACAAAAAATAAAAAAACCTACCATTACAAGAAATTACAAACACTAAAATTACTAAAAATAAAAAAAAACTACCATTATAAAAAATAACAAACGAAATGATCTAAAACAATAAAAATTACTCCTATTCTAATACCCTGTAAAAAAATAAAAAACCCACCCCAAAATAAAAAAGCCTAATATAGAATAAACTACCAAGGGCCCTTAATGTTAACAGCTCTTTTGCTGCAAAACAAAACAAACACCCCCTAACAGTATACAAACCACCCCCCAAACCCACAAAATAAAACTAAGTAAAACCTAATCTACCCATTGCCCTGAAAAGGGCATTTGTATGGGAATTGCCCTTAAAAGGGCATTTGGCTCTTTTTTCTGCCCTTGAAAGGGCATTCAGCACTTTTATGAAATGCCCAAGCCCTAATCTAAAAATAAAAACCAACCCCAAAATGAAAAAAAAAAATTACACAAAATAACAATCGAATGAACAAAAATAATAAAAAATATTCCTATTCCCATTAAAAAAAAACGCCCCAAAATTAAAAACCGAATCTAGAATAAACTACCAATAGCCCTTAGAAGGGCCTTTTGTAGGGCATTGTCCTAAGTTAAACAGCTCTTTTACCTGAAAAAAATATAAAGTCCCACTAACATTACAAACCCCCCCAAACCCACAAAAAAAAAAAAATATCTAAAAAAAAAAAACCTAAGCTAACCATTGCCCTGAAAAGGGCATTTGTATGGGCATTGTCATTAAAAGGACATATAGCTATTTTGCATTGCCCTGAATAGGCCATTTAGCTCTTATATGAAAGGCCTAAACTAAAAAAAAAACACCTCAAAAAACCCTTAAAAAAACCTATAACTAACCCTTGAAGATCCACTTACAGTTTTTGAAGTCCCTCTTGAACGACCTTCATCCAGGCGAAGTCCTCATCCAGGCGGCGAGAAGTCTTCATCCAGGTGGCAAAATCCTCATCCAGGCTCAAGAAGTCTTAATCCAGATGGCCTCTTCTATCTTCATCCAGGCGCGGATGTCTTCACTCTGAAGACATCCGGCACGGAGCATCCTCTTCATACGGTCTCTGCTGTATACTGAATCCTTAATGCAAGGTACGCTATTCAAAATGGCGTCCCTTGCATTCCTATTGGCTGTTTTGATTTTGGCAGTTCAAATCAGCCAATAGGATGAGAGCTACTGAAATCCTAGTGACTGTTCAAAACAGCCAATAGGATGAGAGCTTCTGAAATTCTATTCAATGTTCATGGCCAGCTGTCTTCATTTACCTATGTGCTATCCTTTGTGATTTTTATATTCTTGCTACCTGGAAGTGACCTTGACCTTGCTCCGGCAGCCAAGCCTGAATGGGAAGTGTTCAAAAGTAATCTCAGACTCCCATTTAGTGCTTGGTTATTCATAGGGAGACTAAAGCATTTTTGTTCCTGGCCTGTTACCTTGATTTTGACAACGTTTCTGGACTTCGTTATCTATCTGACCCTTCTACTAAGATCTGCTACCTGAGGACTGATTTACTGATTTACTGGTTAATGAACTTGGGAACTATGTTCTGCCCTCCATATCTGCTTTATCCCCCTGCTTTGATACCTATTTTCGGACTGCTCTTCTGGCTTTTACTCCTTGCTTGTTCACATAATGCTCTACAGTTATTCTGATGACTGCTACTGCTCATTCTCTGCACTGGTTCTTTACAACACCAGGTCATTTTCCATTTCATTATATAAATAGCAGGGCATCCAGAGAACTGGCCACTCTAGGCTTACTTACTTAGATCTGCCCCTTGCTCTGAAAGCAGCAGATCCTCCAGTGACCATGTGCCACCTGACACTGGCCACACCAGCAGCACAGCAGGCATACAGGCACCTAGCCCATGGTAAGTGTAGTATGGCCACTATGCCACATATTTCTGTTAAAAGAGTACCACTACTCAAAAAAAGAGGGTGTAGTTGTTGATCACAAAGCTTGCTTTGGTTGAGTGTCCCTCCCACCATGCCCTGAGGCAAGTACCATGTTTGTCTCGCTTTTTTGTGGGACCTTCTACTCTGTATTATCTGCTGCTTTCATTTTCAGCAAACATTCTTTATCTCATACACTTGTAAAGTGTATTTTATAAAGGTATTGCAGGCATTGAATTATTTTATGTTTTCTGTTTATTTTGCAATTAAACTTTTATTATATTTAGGTAGTTTAATGTTATTTTACACATCTTTTATATCTTAGCGTTAATTTTGTGATATTAGTTCCTTTTTATCAGCTGAACATTTGGTTTCTAGAGAGCATTGCAATATTATGGGCAAAATTTAGCAAAGGAAGAATAAGAAAATTCTCACGTTTATCCTCAAAAAAAAACCAATTATATCACCATATTTATGAAAGGTTGTGCGGCAATAAAGTCGCTACTTTTTAGTGCAAACAAATTGACTCATGACCATTCTCAAGTCTTAAATATATGCAAATAAGTTGTCTGGAAATGTCTATTTCTTGTATTAATCTCTATTGGCATTTTAAAATTCCCGTATATATTCACAGTTCTCATATATTTATGAAAAGTGGTGCATACAATATTCACTGTTAAATCTTGCCAATTTGTAGTTTGCGAGGAGTGAAAAATAAAGAGTGATGTTGTTTGTCTGGAGGGAAAATGGAAATATGTATTTTCTTGCTTTATCTAGGGTTAGAAATTGCCCACAACAAGGCGCAGAATCTGAATAATAATAAATAAATAACACAAATTTATAAAAAAGTAAAATAATTTAAGTGCAATTGAAATAAGTGTATTAAAAAGAACAAAGATAAGCTCCAAAAAAACGGGCAACCTTCCTCAATGAAAGGGAGTCAAAGAAGGGGCAAATTAACAATATCTTTAATATATAAGAAATAACATTCTTACAAATGATCACTTGATTAAACCAATAAACCATTTACCGGTGTCTAAAGTTAAGATTGATAAATAAAGTGAAAATTATATTTTCGCAAGAAAACTAGGATCAGCCATTTGCTTGACATCATAAAAAAATTTTTTGACTTCACACATTGCGAACTATTGGGGAAATAATCGCAACTTTTTAGACGCATTTTTTCCGGGGGTTGATAAATTTTGCCCTATGTATCCCTTACAGCAGACATGGGGTTACAATTCAATATTTTGCTGGAAATGAAATATATGTCTGTATAGTTTATTGATAATACTGGATAGTGAGTAAAAGCTCTGTCATAATGGCATTTGTCACACAAGGTCCTTAAATCTAAGTATCAAATGCAAAGGTCATTTTTTATATTTACTTGGGCAGATAGTTTTCTTCTCACCACTGTGCAATAAGTGTGGTCAAAAGGGATGATCCAGCATTAGTCATTTTTTCTTACTGGCAAGGCTCAATTGTCATAAACATGCTACATATCAAGTAAGAGCTCTAGCTTAGCACGTGCCTATTCATGCTAAATGTAAAACATCTGCTTATCTGGATTTTATCTCCTGTCCTGATTTGAAACACTTTGTTCATTTTTTTCTTTTTACCTCAGCGCTAAAAAGATCATTTGCTTTTCTGTATAGTTTGCCTTACTTATATCAACACACAGTCTTACTTTTTAAAAAATAAATCAAATTTTGCTTTACAATCGTATATCTTTGATATGAAATTCAGATTTGTTTTCTTCTCTCTCTCTCTCTCTCTCTCTCTATATATATATATATATATATATATATATATATATATATAACATAGAAAACAATTTTTTGGGTGCATTAAAGTCCAGTGAGTGCTTAACTATATTTGGATTCTAAGAAGATATTATTGCACCCTTACAGTTGTTGTGAATTAGGTGAGAGTGCATCTTCCCTGAGAAGTTAATACTTATAGATCAAAATAACAAGAGTATTGCATTGAGCAATGATACTTTTTTTATTGGACTAACTATACATTTATAAGTTGACAAGCTTTCGCAAGAGTTCCTTCCTTTATCAAGTCTGAAGCATTACTGACCTATTCAATGGAATTTACAGATTATATCTTAAAACAGAATAGCTAAGAAGACAGAAAGTGCAGGGAGAGGAGGAGGTGTCGTAAAAATCATGACAGGCAGACAGTGTCCAGTGTAGGAGAACAGACAGGGGAAATATATAGCTATACATAGAGCATATACTGACATAAAGTTATATATCAACTTTGAATCAATATCTATAAAGATGTGAAATTGTATATACAGGGGGAATACAAAAGTAAAAAAAGACAAAAGTGTGGACATAGGCTTACCTCTGTACCTATGTATAAAGAATGTGGAATTTACAATGTAATTGACTAAATGAAAGTACATTACAAACATTTTTGATAAATGTGTTAAGAATCCAGAGTCCACATTTAGTCCAGAATTAAACAGGTTTAAGTGCATTATCATTTTCATTTCAAAGGTTTTTCTTTCTATGGTGTTTTTGAAGTTGCCTTTGAGAATTTTGATTTTGAGGTTTTGGATGGAGTGGTCAGGTTGGGTGAAATGGTGACCAACAGGAGTGCAGTATTTTGTTTCACAGTGGTTTTTGATTGAGTGTCTGTGTAAGTTCATCCGAAGGTGCAGTTTTTGGCTTGTTTCTCCAATATAGCATCCCACTTCACATGCAGTGCAATGTATCATGTATACCACATTTGCAGATATACATGAATATTCCCCTTTAATGTTATAGGATTTATTATTGTGATTTGCTGTGCTGCTTTCACAGACGTGTTGACACAGTTTGCAGAGAGCTTTATAGCAGCACTTGGTTCTATTCTGAGTGTTCTTTTTCTCAAGGGGTAGCTTCCTATGTACCAGTTTCTGCTTTAGGTTAGGTGGTTGTCTGTATGTCAGGATTGGGGGTTTTGGAAAGATTTTTTTGAGTATGGGATCCTCTAGAAGTAGTGGCTGTAAGTCTTTTATGATTTTTTGTATCCCTTCCACAACGGGGTTGTATTTGACTACTAGTGGGATACGTGATATGTTTTTCTTCTCCCTGTATTGTAGTAAGTGTTCATGTGGAGTATTGAGGGCATAGTTAATTTTTTTATTTATAATCCTTGTTTTGTAACCTTTTTCTCTGAATGATTGGGACAGTGTGATGAGGTGTTTGTCACGGTCCTTGGTATCTGAGCAAATTCTGTGGTATCTTGTAGCCTGACTGTAGATTATGGATTTTTTAATGTGATTGGGGTGGGAGCTGGAGCGTGGAGGTAGCTGCATCTGCTGCATCTGTTGGTTTCCTGTATACAGATGAGTGCAGTTTGCCATTTGTGATGGATATTGTTGTATCCAGGAAGCTGGCAGTCTCTAGAAAAGTTCATTTTAAGCTTGATTGATGCATGAAATAGATTAAATGATTTATGAAAATGTTCAAGGTTTTATTCTCCTTCTGTCCATATGATGAAAATATCATCTATGTAGCGAAAGTATTTGAAGGGTTTGTGAGCGTGAGTGGCTAGGAATCTCTGTTCTAAGTCAGCCATGAACAGGTTTGCGTACTGTGGTGCTATTTTGGTACCCATGGCTGTTCCCATGGTTTGTAAGTAGATGGAGTGGTTGAAGATGAAATAATTGTGAGTAAGTATAAATTATATAAGTTTACTGACTGTAGAAGCACTATATGTCTGGTTAGGGCTGTTGGAGGAAAGAAAGTTTAAGCAGGCATCAATACCATCTTTATGTGGAATATTGCTGTACATGGATTCCACATCCATTGTCACAAGTATAGTATCCTCTGGCAATTCTGTTATATGGCTGATTTTGTTAAGAAAATCAGTGGTGTCTTTTATAAAGCTAGTAGTGTTAATAACTAAAGGCTTAAGAATATTTTCCACTAGGCCCAATATTTGCTCAGTCAGAGTGTCCATGCCTGTTATTATTGGTCTTCCTGGGTTCCCTGGTTTGTGGATTTTTGGGAGCATGTAGAACCTCCCTATGCTAGGGTTAGAGGGCACCAGTTTGTCCAGTTTATGTTGTGTGTGTTTAGGGAATGTTTTAATTAGGTTTCTAAGTTGCAAAGTGTATTCCTGGGTGGGGTCCTTTTCCAGTTTTTTTGTAATAAGTTTGAGCTGATAATTGTCTTTTTCCTTCTGTGATGTAGTCCTGTGTATTGATGATCACCACTGCTCCTCCCTTGTCCGCAGGCTTAATGGTAATATTTTCATTATTTCTATAGTTTTTTATAGCGTATTTTTCTAAGTGTGAGAGGTTATACATTATTTTTTTCTGCTGTGTGTTGAGCAGAGATGCAGTTCTCAACCGGAAGCTTTTAATATAGCTGTCCAATTTTGTGTTGAGTCCTGGTGCAGGTGTGAAGATTGTGTTCTTTTTCCTTCCATTGTAGTCCTCCATAGTGCTGGTATTTTCTTTGTCATAGAAGAATTCTTTTAGCCGCAATCTCCTGAAGAATTCTTCTAAGTCTGAGTACAGTTGGATTTTGTCTAGATTTGTACTTGGACAGAATGCTAATCCTTTACAATACACAATACTGATATCTTTGGCCCTGACAGGTGGTTGTTTGAAAGGTTCACAATCCCTGAGTTTTCTGTGTGGTTTTCTTGGTTGGTGACAGTTTGTGTTTTAAATGAGGTGCTGTTATTGTCTGTGTACGTTTGCTCATTTGTTGTTGAAGTTGTAGTTGATCTATATATATATATATATATATATTGCATTGAAATGGATAGTAAACACCAAAAATGTGTTTTGTTTAAAAAGATAGATAATCCCTTTATTTACAATTCCCCCGTTTTGCGTAACCAACACTTATTGAAATATACTTTTTACCTCTGTAATTACCTTGTATCTAAGCATCTGCTGACTGCCTCCTTATCTGAGAGCTTTCAACAGACTTAAATTACAGGCAGTTAGTGCTGTCTCTTAAATAACTCCACGTGTGTGAGCACAGTGTTATCTAGCTGTGAAAAACTGTCAAATGCATTCACATGAGAGGTGGCCTTCAATGGCTTAGAAAATATTATATGAGCCTAACTAGGTTTAGCTTTCAACTAAGAATAACAAGAGTACAAAGCAAATTTGATGATAAAAATAAATTAGAAAGTTGTTTTAATTGATATGCCCTATCTCAATCATGAAAGTTTAATTTGGACTTACCTATCCCTTTAATCTTTACTGGCTTCCAAACAGCAGCAAACAAACAAATAAAAAGTAACAAAAACAACCAATTAGCGAGGAGCAGATATTATAACCACATAGACACAGGAATAAGTTCCTCTTTTCACTGCCGAACAGAATCAGGAAAGTCTACAAACTGTAAAATCACAAAGCACAAAAGAAGTAGATTCCACTGAAGAAGAAACTGGAGACATCCTTGAAAACCTCATGTTAAACAGAATGGAGACATCAACCACCAGAAGAATGCAAAGGACTGTTATGCTACAAGAAAGGATTGAGAGGGAAATAAAATCTCTACCAAGATATCAACCAACCAACAATCTAGGAAGATAGTTAGTACAGCAAAATAACTTTAAATTTTTTTTATTTTTTTCTGGGAGGGAGAGGAGGGAAAATATTTGCCTCCTGTCTTAAAAAAATCTGGATTAGTTAGTCTCCAAGGTTACAATATTCAGAATTTAATGGCAATTTATTTTGCATATTTTAAGCCCCTGTAAGGACAGAATGGAATGCACAAGGAACAGGTTTATAATAAAATTGAGAGAAAACTAAGGCTGAGAACCAATCTACCACAGCTAACAAATCCGTAAAGGGACAGTATACACCAATTTTAATTTAACTGCATGTAATAGACACTACTATAAAGAATAATATGCACATAAACTGAACTAAAAATCCATTATAAAACCTTTTAAAAACTTACTTAGAAGCTTCCAATTTAGCACTGTTAAAAAGATTAGCTGGAACACTAACTGCAAGTGGGAAATAGCAGACACTCCCCTTGGGGCCTGGTTAGGAGTCTGAAAATCAGCACAATGTTATTTAAAAAATAAAGAAAACTATACATGTTTTATTAAAAAAGAGCTGTATAGGCTTTATAAATGAATCATCTACAAAACATTTATGCAAAGAAAAATCTAGTGTATAATGTCCCTTTAAGATTACAGGTCATAAAAAGCATGAGAGGCTGCCGCATACCTGACAGAATGAGCTCCAAAAAGAGGGAAAATTCCTGCCTCAGCTATGAGTCATCTAATCAACCTAGCTAAAGTAAAGGTAGATACTGGACAGTGGGTAGGAATGAAAGAAATGAATAATGGACCTGTCGAAGAACCATGAAGGTGCTCAGTCCTAGAAAGATAAGCATTAAGACAAAGGGCGATGCAAAGTTGAGGTTCCCTTGGAAAATAAGGATAAAATAAAGCCTTAGAGGATGACTTGGTCCTGCAAGATATAGAAAAGGAGACACCTTCAGGCATCAAAGAGGTAGAATGAGCATCAAGAGCCCTAATGCCTGAAACTCGACAAAATTACACCAGACACAGAAGCATGGCCAATGTGCTGAAAACTGTTTCAGAGAAAGGGACGAGTTGGAATGACAGTCCCTAAGGAAAGTAAGAACCAAGTTTTACATCCCAAAGAGTTGCATAACAAGATTGGGGAGAGTTCTTAAGTCTAATGGCCAGAAGAAGACGGCAAATAGGAGGTGTCTACAAGCTGGGAAACCTTCAAAGGGAAGATGGCCCGCTAAAATAGCAGAACGGATAAAATTTATAATACGTATGCCCACCCTGTGAAAAAAAAATGATTTGAGGAAATTTACAATAATGTAAATAATGAGGAGAGGCAGAAAAGAGATCAGTGTCTCTTCCTATGCACCAATTAACCCATACTGCCCAGGCTGAAGCATAACATTTTCTAGTGCCTGGAGCCCAGGAATCTCGCAAAAGGAGGGAAGCCTCTTGCAAAAGACCTTCAGAAGATTAGGATTTCCAGAAATCTGCCAGACCAGGAGCATCAGATGGTTCTGACTCAACAGGTTGGGGAAATCTGGAAGTAGACGAGGAGGAGCTGAGCATATCTACAGCAGAGGAGCAAACCATGGCTGAGTCGACCACCAGGGGGGGATCAAAGTCAAGAGGCACTGGAAGCACTGAACAAACAGAAGGGTCCGAGCTACGAAGGCTAAAGGAGGAAAATCACAAGCTAAACATGAAGTAAGGTATTTACTCCTTCAAAATCCGAATACTGTAGCCAAATAAAGAAACAAGGAAGTTGCTGATTAGTCCACAACACAAACAGGTCCACAGAGAGTGGGCTAAAAAGATTCTGAATCATGAGAACATTTTCACGATTCAGCATCCAGTCACTGGAATCCCTCCAAAGACTGGAGAACCAGTCCGCCATGAAATTAACAATGGCGGTAATGAATTGGGCATGGACAGAAATCCTGCGCTCCAAACAAAACTAATAGAACAGGGAAGTGAGATCCAACAACATTTTTTTATCGAGTTACACCCTGTGATTGATATATTTAATGTCTAAAACATTTTCAATCCACAAAAGGATGCAGCAGTCCGTAGAGTGTTTGGAAAAACTGCCAGCCAACAGCTCCAAGCAGTTGATGTGAATGTTGACTTCAACCTCCATCCAAGGGACTCCAGTGGAAACATTCCTACAGGAAGCACCCCAGCCTAAAACTCTGGCATTGTAGGAGAGAATGAAATCTGGAGAAAATCCCCAAATCACCCTGCCATTCCATGCCTCCATGTGATGAAGCCACCAAGACTTCTCCATACAAACTTAGCTTGTTAGGAAGACCTGTTGATGGTAAGAATAAGTCTTCTGAAAGGACTAGATCTTCAACCATTGCATAGCTCGATAGTGGAGCGGACAGGAAAAATGGCCTGAATGGAGGAAGACAACAGGCCAATGACCCTTGACAGCTGGTGGATGGAGATCAATGACCCTTGACAGCTGGTGGATGAAGACATCGGCCAGAGCATACCAGATCTCAGACTTTGGGAGAAGAAGATGACCCTGGATTGCATCTATTAGAAAACTTAAGAACTCCAAAAACTGCAAAGGTGACAGGCTTGATTTCTCCATGTTGATTATAAACCCAAGAGAGCTGAGGAGAGCGGACATGTCACATAACTTCCTAGGGTCCTTACGCTTTCTGGTCAAAAAGGTTACCAATTTTCAATAAAAATCAGGAGTGGTTGGCTCTATTCCAGGGAAAGAGGGTCTACAGCATTCTGCCATGAGTAAAGCCATATCTTCCTGATCCAAAGATTGACAAAGGTGTCTCTGAAGATACCTGGTTAGATGAGGAGGAAGAGACCATTCAGAAGAGCATGGTTGCTCAATGTGTTTCGGGCTAAAATAGAATTACCTGCAGGATCAAAAATATCCTCATCTGCCTCCTCATATATGCTAGGTCTCGACCGATAAGGCTCCTTAAAAGAGACAGCTGGAAGATCTCCATCAAAAGGATCACCCAAATTCCACTAAAAGTCTGGGTAATAGTACTGATCAAGATCTTTCTAATGAAAAGACTTAGAATCTGTTTACAGACATCCCTGTTTAGGATCCTCAGGGTCTAGTTTTCTTTTTTTTTTTTTTTAATTATGAGAAAGAAAAAAATATACTTATGATTAGCACTCTTGCAGTGTAAAGGCACCTATTGTGACAGTGTTACAAGAACAACTGCCACTGTATGTCGCTAAGGTTTATGCAGTGTCAAAAGAAGACAATTACAATCATGTAAAATCAAACAAAATAAAGTTACAAAATATGAAACAAACCCAAGTTAATACAACTTTCTGCCATATAACAATCATGACCAGTTGTTTGGCATTGTGACGGCTCATCCCGCTCTCAGTCAGCAACATTTAAGGGGAGGGCTCACACTGATGTAGTGTTGTTGGAGAAAGTGGTTGTTTAGACGAGGTAAAGATTGTATATCTATACAGTATATTTTGACCAATTGCTCAATTTCTTTAGCACTTGGATCATCAGTGCATCTGTGTTCCTGGAGCTGCTGAACAACGGAGCCAATACCCCGGATGGGATTCTTTGCAATCTCTCCAAGAACACTGCATCGGCAGTTTTGAAACAGCAATCATATGTGGTTTGGAGTTTTACTGCTCAATAGCCACCTTGTATCCTTCTTATGTTGTTTTGATACATAATGTGGCAAGAGATTTTGATATTACTACTACTCTCTCATGGACTACCATTGTTATATGCCAGGAAGTTGTATGAACTTGGGTTTGTTTCATACTTTGTAACTTTATTTTGTTTGATTTCACATGATTGTAATTTTCTTCTTTGGACACTGCTATTAAATTAGCTTATCTGGTATTTAGGTTGAGATATTATTTTACATCTTGGCATAAAACTTAGCGACGTACAGCAGCAGTTGTTCTTATAACACTGTCACAATAGGTGTCTTTACACCGTCATTTTTGAGGCAAGAGTGCTAATTATAAGTACATTTTTTTCTTTTTTATATATGGTTTAATTTACTTTTTGCCCAATTTTTATTACTTGTGCCCTGTTTATATTTTTCAATTACCTGCAATCTAGTTTTCCTTTACCCTGTTTTACCTCCGTGGAGGATGTTATATCTGATTAGGAGGTTCTGTGGTAACGTTATGAGGTTCTCTAGTAACAGGGACAGATGTGGAGGGTTGCTCCCTCTGATAAATGGGTTGTTGAACTGCTATATTAATACAATCAAAGAGCTCCTGTTTGAAGTATGAGGTGTTATCAATGGATTCCATAATGCACCTAAAATACAGGAAATCAATACCAGATGTACTTTTTGTTATTTGACATTTGTTTCTTTGTTGCTGTTTGGAAATCAGTAAAGATGCAAAATATTAAGCCTCCTGTCTTGCCAAAAAATAATAATTTTCAATCATGCCATTAAATATGTCTCTTTTGAAACCACCTTATCTATTTTTGTGATGCTACATAATTTGTACAGGATCAAATTAACTTATTCTCTAGTTGAAGGTAATTTGTATTAATTGATGGCATAAGATGTCACACACAATGTGTCAGGATTTTTTTCCCTGCTTTGTTTGCCATGTGCTGCTGGCAGCCATTTTACTCACCTCTCTTGCTGACTCTGGTGCACAGTGTGTGATGCTGCTCATTTCCTGCATGCCCTTTTATGGCTAGACTTGTGTACATCATCCATGTGAGACAGGTTGCAGTCTCAGAATTGTGATGCCATCACTTATTATTTAAAGGGCCTCTGTTCAGTATGCTTGCCCTTGCGTTGTCTCAGACCTGTTTGTGAGAGTTCGTGTGTATTACCTGGCTGTCTGACGTCCCTCCTGGTTCCTGATCCCTGGCTTGTTCCTGACTCTGCTGTTCTCCTTGTTTCTGATTCTGGCTCGTCTGACTACTTGCTTTGGCCCCTGATTCGGCTCCTCTGACTATTTGCTTTTTTTATTATTTTTTGCTATTAATAAAAGTGTTATTATTTTTGCACTTCTCCTCTCAGTCTGATTCCTGGCACCCTGACATTACACAAGGGCCATGAATCCTGATGGTGCTAATAATCCACCTTTACCTACCATCATTTCCAGGATAGATGAACAGGATCACCGCTTGGATTAATTTGCACTAGCCCTGCAAACCCTGCAGACTCACACTGCACTTTTGGACCAAAGTGTTCCGCAAGTTATGACTGCTCCTGTTTCCGCTGCTGCACCAAATCCTACCAGGAGCATGTCCGGTTCTGCACCTCTACTTCAGTGATATGGAGGTAATCCTATTCAGTGCAGAGGGTTTTTGAACCAGGTGGGCATTTACTTTGATATGTTAACTCAGGAGTTTCCCTCTGACAGAGCTAAGGTGGGATTTATTATCTCGTTACTCTCTGACACAGCTCTTGCCTGTGATTTCAAATTACCCTGAATTTGTGGCCTCCTTTCGAAGGGTATTTGATGTTCCGTCTCGCTCCTCCTCTGCTGCTAAACAACTCATGTCCATTCAGCAAGGTACAAGATCTGTTGCCGCCTTCTTTCATGGGTGCTCTGATGCGATTAAAGATGAAGTTGCTGCCATCGATTTACCAGAGGATCTCGTGGCATTGGTGTCTTTTTTGATCCTAACTGACATCAGACACAAAGAGAGGCCCTCATTCAAGGAGCGCTTGCAGAAGCCTCCTGTTACTTTGTCTCCTACATGTTCATTCCAACCCATGCCTCCCTCTCCTCCCATGCTTCCTGGTCCCGAGTCACCAGGTACTGCTGAGCCAATGCAGTTGGGATTCACGCATCTCTCTGTGGTGGAGAGGGCCTTTAGGAGGAGTGAGGGGCCCTGCCTCTATTGTGGGTTACAGGGCCACCTTTTGAAATCTTGTCCTACACGGCCGGAAAAACGCTAACACCTAAGGTCCTGTTGGGGGCAGACCTTGGGTGGTTTATCCTCCTCCCCGTAACCGCTAAAGGAGAAACCTTTGGTAACGGTTGTCCTTTCCTGGGTGGACTCCTCCATAGTCACCCAGGCTCTTGTTCACTCCTGTGCTGCGGGCTATTTCATTGACAGTGCTTTTGTATTGAAGCACTCCATTCCTGTTTTGCCTTGGTCTGTTCCACTTGCTATTGAGGCCATTGATGGCAGGCCCCTTCAGCCCGTACTTGTTACTCACGAAACCGCTCCGTTATCCATGGCTGTTGGGGCTCTCCATTTTTAAACCCTCCAGTTTCAGGTGATAAATTCTTCACATTTTCCGGTTGTTCTGGGTTAACCCTGGCTTCAAAAGCACAATCAAAGTCTCGACTGGCGCAGGTCTGAAATTTTGTCATGGTCTCCACAATGTATTTCCACTTGTCTTCGGAAACCAGTTAAAGTCTTGTGCACTTCTTCGGTATCTCAATTGCCAGAGGAGTACAGAGAGTTCCTAGATGTTGCAAGAGTGTGTTGTGGTGTATTTAGATGACATCCTCATACACTCACCCACACTTGAGGCTCATCGTTCTGATGTTACACGGGTTCTTCATAGACTACGTGAGAACAGCCTGTTTTGTTCAATCAGACTCAAGTAACCTTCCTAGGTTATGTTATCTCCATTGCAGGGTTCTCCATGAATCCTGACAAGTTGTCTGCAGTTCTGCAGTGGCATCGCCCAGTTGGTCTTCGGTCTATTCAACATTTTTTGGGGTTCGCTAATTACTTTAGAAAGTTTATTAAAAACTTTTCTTCCTTGGTCAAACCTATCACAGACATGACCCGTAAAGAGAATGATCCACTCCATTGGTCATCTACTGCCATTAAGGCCTTTGATAGTCTTAAGACTGCCTTTGCTGCTGCTCCAGTTCTGGCTCATCCTAACCATGTCCTGCCTTTTGTTCTTGAGGTTGATGCGTCTGAGACTGGAGTAGGTGCCATCTTGTCTCAACCTCCTACACCTGACGGTTCCTTGTATCCGTGCGGTTTCTTCTCTACAAAATTGTCTCCAGCAGAGTGCAATTATGAAATTGGCGACAAGGAATTACTGGCCATAATTTTGGCACTCAAGGAATGGAGGCATCTTCTCGAGGGTACTAGCGTACCAGTGCTACTGACCACAAGAATTTAACTTATCTATCTAAAGCAAAATATTTGTCGCCCTGACAGGCCAGATGGGCGCTATTTTCTCGGTTTAATTATGAGGTCTCTTACCTGCCTGGTAGTAAGAATGTTAGGACTGATGCCCTCTCTCGACAATTTTTGTCTCTGTCCAAGGAGGAGTCTGTACCTACTCCAGTTATACCTCCTGACCATATTTTGGCTACCATACGTACTAATTTGACTTCTCCCTTGGGGGAGGAGATCCTGGCTGCACAAACCAATGCACCTCCTGAGAAACCTAGTGGTAAGTGTTTTGTTCCTGAGAATCCTCAAACTAAACTTTTGCACACTTACCACTATCCTAAAGCCACAGGTCACCCAGGCAAGAACCAAATTATTTGGTCTGTCACTCGACAATTCTGGTGGCCAGGTCTTCGTTCTGATGTTGCTGCGTGTTTCCAATGGCAATACTGTTATCCTTATGGTGGTTGACCGTTTTTCTAAAATGTCACATTGCATTCCCTTGAAAAAGCTGCTTACCCGCTCAGGATCTTGCTTAAATATTTGCCCGGGAGGTCTTCCATTTACATGGGTTACCCAATGAGATAATGTCAGACCGGGGTAGCCAGTTTGTCTCTAGATTTTGGTGTTCCTTTTGGGATAAAATGGGGATCCAGCTTTCCTTCTCAGCATATCACCCTCAATCCAATGGGGCTGCGGAACGGTTTAATCAAGCTCTGGAACAGTTCCTCCATTGATATGTCTCAGATCTCCAGAATAATTGGTCTGAACTGTTACCTTGGGCAGAGTTTGCTCGTAATAGTGCTATTAATGCTTCTTCCAAGTTATCCTCGTTCATGGCGAATTATGGGTTTCAACCATCCTTGTTTCCCGATTCATTCATATCTCAGGGTATTCCGGCTTTGGAGGAGCATCTACGGCAACACCGTTCCACGTGGGTGCAGATTCAGTATTGCCTTCATCATTCTATGCAGCGCCAAAAGTTCCAGGCTGATCGTAGACGTCTGCCCGCGACTTCCTACCAGGTTGGTGAAAGGGTTTGGCTGTCCTCCCGCAACTTAAAACTTTGTGTGCCTTCCAATTAACTGGCTCCCCATTATGTTGGTCCTTTTCGAATATTTAGATGGGTCAATCCTGTGGCCTACGCTCTTGACCTTCCTTCTTCAATGCGCATCTCCAATGTTTTTCATGTCTCCCTCTTGAAACCATTGGTTTGTAATCAGTTTACCACTGTGTTGCCTCGTCCCCATCCTATCTTTGTTGACAACCATGAAGAATATGAGGTCAGCAGCATTATAGACTCTTTTATGTCCAGGGACCCCATACAGTATTTGGTTCACTAGAGAGTTTATGGTCCGGAGGAGCGTTCATGGGTTCCCTCCTCTGATGTTCATGCTCCCACCCTCCTCCGTGCCTTCCATGCCCGTTTCCCCAATAAGCCTTTCGTCCTCCTTCGGGGGAGGGGCCGTTGAGGGGAGGGTACTGTCAGGGTTTTTTCATGCTTTGTTTGCCATGTGCTGCTGGTAGTCATTTTACTCACCTCTCTTGCTAACTCTGGTGCATAGTGTGTGATGCTGCTCATTTCCTGCATGCCCTTAAATGGCTAGACTTGTGTACATCATCCATGTGAGACAGGTTGCAGTCTCAGAATTGTGATGTCATCACTTATTATTTAAAGGGCCTCTGTTCAGTATGCTTTGCCCTTGCGTTATCTCAGACCTGTTTATGAGAGTTCCTGTGTATTACCTGGCTGTCTGACGTCCTTCCTGGTTCCTGATCCCTGGATTGTTCCTGACTCTGCTGTTCTCCTTGTTCCTGATTCTGGCTCTTCTGACTACTCGCTTTGGCTTCTGACTCGGCTCGTCTGACTATTCGCTTTGGCTCCTGACTCGGCTCGTCTGACTACCAGCTCTGGTTTTGACTCCTGGCTTGTTATTTGACTTGTGGACTTTTTATTATTTTTTGCTATTAATAAATGTCAGCCGTTTAGGAATCAGTCCAGGGTTTAACCCAACTGCTAGTGTGAAAAGTAAAACACACGCTAGCACACTGAGAAATAACCAGGACGTGACCCACTCAGGAAACAAATACGATAGGTTACAAAAAATAATAATAGTTCCTTTAAGCAGAATAGCCACAAAAGAGTTAGCTTTCCTTTTAGAAGATTTGAATCAAACAAATGATAAAAGTTCACTTAGCAACTTGTAGAAGTAAACGTCCCTTTAAGCAGGTTTTGCAATATATAAAAGATAATGTTCTCTTTTAGAAGCTTGTAAAAGAAAATGTCCCTTTAAGTAGGTTTGCAACAAACAAAAAATTATGCTTACTTAAGGCAAGGCTGTAGCAGGACAAGACTGAAGCTGACAGGCAAAGGCAATATATATCCCGAGATAGTTAAAGGGACTAGGCAAAAGCAAGGTCAGGCAGGCAAGAGTCAGTATCCAGGCATCAATAGTAGGGACAAGGCATAAGCTAGGTCAGGCAGGCAGTAGTCGGTATCCAGGCATCAGTAGTAGGGATAAGGCATAAGCTAGGTCAGGCAGGCAGTAGTCGGTATCCAGAATCTGAAGCAAAGTCAGACAGGTTCAGAAATAGTACTCACAACGCCAGAGAAATCCAACAAACGGGCCCCGAGTAAGATCTCCCGCCGTGGTTTAAAGGCAGGAGTGGCGATGTCATCAGAGGGAGTGTCAGAGGACGCGTCACGTTGCTAAGCAACGTGATGTCATTCACACTGAGAAGATCCGGGAGCCGCGGTGACACGGTGATGAACGGGAGGATCATGACAGCACCTCAAGGACCCCTCTGGGGGACAGGACCAGGCCTAGCAGGGTGAGACTTGTGGAAGGCCTTTATCAAGGTAGGAGCATTCACTTGATGAGCCGGCTCCCAGGATCGTTCCGTGACTGGATAACCTTTCCAATGAATGAGATAATACAATTTCTTGCCACGGAGTTTGGAATCTAGAATGTGGCTGACCTCAAACTCAGGGTGTCCATGAACAAAAAGAGGTGGAGGCTTGGAAATAGGTTTAGAATACCTGTTAGACAACATAGGTTTCAGAAGAGACATGTGGAATACAGGATGGACTTTGAGAGTCTTGGGTAAAGCCACCCGGTAAGCAGTGGAACACACTTGACCCAGGATTCGGAAAGGACCCACATATCGTGGTCCCAGTTTGGTAGAAGGTTGTTTTAGGTGAAGATAACGAGAAGAAATACAAACTTTGTCACCAGGACGGTACTTGGTAGCCTTCTTCCGTCGAAGATCTGAATAGAACTTGTAACGTTTGGAAGCCACAGAAATAATATGATGTATTCTCCACCAATGACGAGTTAAACTTCGGGCAAATAGATCAGAAGCAGGATTTTCTGTGGAAGAAGTATGCAAAGGAAATGTTCTGGGTTGATATCCGTAGGCCGCATGAAAAGGAGAGGTCTGAAGGGAGGAATTATGCCGGGCGTTATGAGCCAATTCAGCTAATGGGAGATAAGAGGTCCAGTTAGAGTGAAAATGATACACATAATGTCTAAGATATGTTTCAAGACACTGGTTTACCCTTTCAGTCTGGCCGTTAGATTGTGGATGATGTGAAGTAGACAGAGAAATTGTTGTTCCAAAGTGTTTACAAAGTGATCTCCAGAATCGGGAAACAAACTGTACCCCTCTATCTGAAACGATATCCAGAGGAAATCCATGTATTCTCACAATATGCAAAATAAAAAGTTCAGAAAGTCTTTTGTCAGACGGTAAGCCGGGTAAGGGAACAAAATGAGCAGTCTTAGTGAACCTGTCAACCACCACCCAAATAGTGTTGTTTCCAGCTGAAAAAGGAAGGTCGGTAATAAAGTCCATGGATACATGAGTCCAAGGCTGATGAGGTATGGACAACGGTTGAAGCAAACCAGAAGGAAGTTGATGAGGAGACTTGTTTGTGGCACATTGTGTGCATACTGAGACATAATCTTTAACATCTTGAGAGAGAGTGGGCCACCAGACATGTTGTTTGAGATTGCGAGCGGTGTTACTAATGCCAGGATGTCCAGAGAGGGGACTATCATGAGCCCAAAATAGGATCTTGGAATGAAGGCGTTCAGGAACAAAGAGTAGACCATCAGGAGGTTTACAGGACAAAGGAAGATTCTTTTGAGCAGACTGTAAATCTTGTAACCAGGAAGTTGATAACTGGGCTATGACTTCATGAGGTTGGAGAATGGTACCAGACTCAGGAATTGGGGTATCATGAAATTTTCTGGAAAGGGCGTCTGCTTTAATGTTTTTAGAACCGGGTATATAGGACAAATTGTAGTGAAACCGGGAGAAGAATAAAGACCAACGTGCTTGCCTGGAATTCAATCGTTTGGCCGTTTGGAGATAAAGAAGGTTTTTATGATCTGTGAGTATGGTAAACGGCAAAGAGGTACCCTCCAGCCAATGCCTCCATTCGTCCAGGGCCATTTTAATGGCAAGCAACTCTTTACTGCCTACGTCATAGTTAAATTCAGAAGGAGTGAACTTTTTAGAGAAGAATCCAACAGGATGAATTTTTCCAGTATCAGGAATTCGTTGGGAAAGAACAGCTCCAGCAGCAACAGAGGAAGCATCAACTTCCAGGATGAACTGAAAATCTGGATTCGGGTGACGGAGAATAGGTGCAGAAGAAAAAGCTTCTTTGAGAGACTCAAAAGCTTCAATAGTCTCAGGAGGCCATTCTTTACAATTTTGCCCCTTTCTAGTGAGAGAAGTAAGAAGAGAAGTAATAGTAGCAAAATCTTTGATGAACTTCCTGTAATAGTTGGTGAAGCCCAGAAAACGTTGCAGAGCCTTCAGAGAATCAGGTCTAGGCCAATCCAAAATGGCAGAAAGTTTAGTAGGATCCATTTCAAATCCAGATGCAGATATTACATAACCCAGAAAGGGTATGGATTTTTGATGGAATGAACATTTCTCCAGCTTAGCAAACAGATGGTAATCTCTTAAACGTTGAAGTACTCTCCTGACGTGGTGCACATGATCTTGGTGGTTTTGAGAAAAAATCAGGATATCGTCAAGGTATATGATGACAAAGATATTCAAAAAAACACGAAAAATCTCATTCACAAAATGTTGAAAAACCGCAGGAGCATTACATAGCCCAAAAGGCATGACCAGATACTCGTAATGCCCAAATCGAGTGTTAAAAGCAGTCTTCCATTCATCTCCCTTGCGTATACAGATAAGATTGTATGCACCACGTAGATCAAGTTTGGTAAATATGGTGGATCCTTGAAGATAAGTAAACAGTTCAGGAATAAGGGGTAGAGGATAACTGTTCTTAATGGTAATTTGATTTAGTCCTCTGTAATCAATACAGGGTCGTAGTCCGCCATCCTTCTTTCCTACAAAAAAGAAACCAGCCCCTACAGGAGAAGAGGAGGGTCGAATAAATCCTCTAGCCAGATTGTCTTTAATATATTCTTCCAAAGCCACGTTTTCAGGTCTAGAAAGTGGATATGTCTTGCCTCGAGGGTAAGTAGCCCCAGGAAGAAGATCAATGGGGCAATCAAAAGGACGGTGAGGAGGAAGACGTTCAGCTTCCTTCTTGGAGAAAACATCCACAAAATCATGATAAGGCATGGGTAGAGAGTCCGGAGTTTCGATTGTGAGAGCGATAGTGAGTGGTAACTTAGTGATCTTTTGAAGACATTTAGTCTGGCATGTTGAGCCCCAGGAGGTGAGTTCGCCAAAAGTCCAAGAAAAAGTAGGATTATGTACTTGGAGCCAGGGAAGTCCCAAAATGATGGGAAATTGAGGAGTAGAAATGACGTCAAAACAAATCGTCTCAGAATGAAGTATTCCAACAGTAAGAAGTAAAGGTTTAGTAGCAAACTGAATGAATCCGGAACCCAAAGGATCTCCACTAACCGTAGAGACAGAAATAGAATACTTTTTCTTTAGTAAGGGTATAGTGTGAGTAGAGACAAATGTGGAGTCAATGAACACACCTCCCGCACCAGAGTCAACAAGAGCTTGGGTATGTATCTTACTATGTCCAACTTGAAGGGTTACTGGAACAAAGAGTTTCTTGTATAGGGAATGACTACTTTTTTGGCTTAACTCAGTTCCCTGGACAAAAGTTAAGCCCTGGCTTTTACTGGCCTGGTAGGACAATCCCTTAATAAATGCCCTTTAAGGCCACAGTACAAACACAGGCCAAGAGAACGTCTTCTCAAGCATTCAGTCTCTGTTAATTTTATGCTTCCCACTTCCATAGGTTCAGCCTGATCAGGAGTAGGAGAGACAGGAGTGACTGGATTAGAAAAACGAGGAGCCAAACGAAAAGGAGTTCGAGTTGATGACCTCTGTGTTCTATCCCTTTCTTGTTGGCGTTCACGAAATCTGGCGTCGAGACTGATACAAAGATTTATTAAGGCTTCCAAGGATTCTGGAAGTTCCCGATACACCAATTCATCCTTGAGACGCTCAGAAAGTCCTTTACGAAAAGCGGCTCTAAGTGCTCCCTGATTCCAAGTAGTTTCAGAGGCAAGTGTGCGGAACTCAATAGCGTATTGAGAAACTGGTTGACTTCCTTGTCGTAAATCTAAGAGAGTCGCCTCAGCAGCGGAAGATCTTCCAGGTTTATCAAATACATTTGAAAATACAGAGAGAAATGCATCAACATCCAAAAGTATAGGATCATTCTTTTCTAGCAAAGGTGATACCCAAGCCAAAGCTTTTCCTTTCATTAAGGAAATAAGGAATGTAATTCTCGAAGAGGGAGTAGCAAAGAGAGTAGGGCTATTTCGGAAATGGAGACGGCACTGATTCAGAAAACCCCTACAGTCTTCAGGATTCCCATCATACTTATCCGGAAGAGGTATCCTGGGACTCAGTTGTACTTGAGACTGGTTGTTTGGGATCGAAGGAGGTAATGCCTCATTAGGATTAGGATTGGGAGGTGCGGGAGGAACCAAACTTTGTAATAAAGCAGTTATTTGATCCAGCTTAGAATCCAGGGATTGCAAGTGGGTAGCATGAGATCCCAGTAGTTGTCCCTGGTGAGCCACGGCCATGGATAATTCAGTGTGGTCCATTTATGGCCCGTTTGTAATGTCAGCCGTTTAGGAATCAGTCCGGGGTTTAACCCAACTGCTAGCGTGAAAAGTAAAACACACGCTAGCACACTGAGAAATAACCAGGACGTGACCCACTCAGGAAACAAATACGATAGGTTACAAAAAATAATAATAGTTCCTTTAAGCAGAATAGCCACAAAAGAGTTAGCTTTCCTTTTAGAAGATTTGAATCAAACAAATGATAAAAGTTCACTTAGCAACTTGTAGAAGTAAACGTCTATATATTTTGCAATATATAAAAGATAATGTTCTCTTTAAGCAGCTTGTAAAAGTAAATGTCCCTTTAAACAGGTTTTCAACAAACAAAAAGACAAAGTTCTCTTTTGCAGCTTGTAAAAGTAAATGTCCCTTTAAGCAGGCTTGCAACAAACAAAAGATAAAGATCCTTTATAGCAGTTAGTAAAAGTAAATGTCCTTTAAGCAGGTTTGCAACAAACAAAGATAAAGTTCTTTTTAGAAGCTTGTAAAAGAAAATGTCCCTTTAAGTAGGTTTGCAACAAACAAAAGATTATGCTTACTTAAGGCAAGGCTGTAGCAGGACAAGACTGAAGCTGACAGGCAAAGGCAATATATATCCCGAGATAGTTAAAGGGACTAGGCAAAAGCAAGGTCAGGCAGGCAAGAGTCAGTATCCAGGCATCAGTAGTAGGGACAAGGCATAAGCTAGGTCAGGCAGGCAGTAGTCGGTATCCAGGCATCAGTAGTAGGGATAAGGCATAAGCTAGGTCAGGCAGGCAGTAGTCGGTATCCAGGCATCAGTAGTAGGGACAAGGCATAAGCTAGGTCAGGCAGGCAGTAGTCGGTATCCAGGCATCAGTAGTAGGGATAAGGCATAAGCTAGGTCAGGCAGGCAGTAGTCGGTATCCAGAATCAGAAGCAAAGTCAGACAGGTTCAGAAATAGTACTCACAACACCAGAGAAATCCAACAAACGGGCCCCGAGTAAGATCTCCCGCCGTGGTTTAAAGGCAGGAGCGGCGACGTCATCAGAGGGAGTGTCAGAGGACACGTCACGTTGCTAAGCAACGTGACGTCATTCACACTGAGAAGATCCGGGAGCCGCGGCGACACGGCGATGAACGGGAGGATCATGACAATAAAGGTGTGATTATTTTTGCACTTCTCGTCTCAGTCTGATTCCTGGCACCCTGCCACAATGAGGAAGTACCAAGGGGCAAAAGAACTTCCTCATTGCCCTTTATAAAAGAGAAATATATCCTTCACAAAGTATTCAATGTACCAGTAATTGGCAAAAAAAAGGACCACTCTCTGCTCCTTTGAAAGAGGCAAATCTTTATTAGAAAAAAGGGTCACATGCTTTAAGGATGCAGGTGATCACTATGGGTGGTGATGACTTGGGTAGTGCCATATTGGACACCCACAAGCATCATTTCAAAAGGTTAGAGTATTACACATATCCTACCTCCATCCTTATTTACTTAAAAGGGCAAGTCAGCCCTTATTTTCAACTTGCCAATTTTCTCTATTTTTTTAATCAGGGATCATATGTCCATCTAACATGCAAGTGATCAGTAGGAACTAGGAACCATTTTTGTAAGGAAGGTGCTTTCATGTCCCCTGTCTCTTTCACATTTTACAAGGAGTATGAGACATCATATTAGAAAGAGGTGAGTACCTTCTTGGCAATCATCCTCCTAGTAAGGTACATTCTTTAAAGTGCGGAGGGCTCTTAAAACGATGTTGTACTAATGCTTGTGAAACACATTAAAAATGTGATTAAACATTTTAAGTAAATGCTGTTTAAATTTAAGTTGAAACTAATACTGCATAATTAGTTTTGCACGTCTTACCAATCCTTACTGGCTGATAAAGACAATTCCCTCTGCTTTATTAGTAGAGAGACACACACCCCAGCAAGTATAACAAGAAATTTTGCAGCAATTATTGTATGCAGTGTGTATGGAAAACTCTCAAATATGCACTTACATAAAAATACAAAACTATAATAATTAAATTAAGTCACCGTATCATTGTGTTACACGGTTGTAGATCCTCAATAACCACATTTCAGGTTGGGGTTTGTTGCCCAAATCTTGTTTTGGATAATTTGTTGCAAACTTTTCAAAGAAAATCTTCTGAAAAGCTTTGGAAAACCTGATGTCCTTGGAGTATTTTTCTCACTCCCTATGTAACGCCGTTAATAGTGAAGCAGGAGGTGCAGCTGATAATCAAAAATGTGTTGCACTTCCTTTTTAGGAAATGCTGTTTAGAAAGACAATAGAAAACAAACACAGCCTTGACTCACAGTAGCGCATAACAAACCAATAAATATGCACTTCACATATACATCAAAATGGATGTGTGGTCCTCATAGTCATTGTTAAGCAATCATTATTTAATGAGTTTTGTCCAATAATATTTATTCAGCTGTTTATATTTATCAAATGACTCAACGAATCAGCAAAATTTGGACTGATGCACATCTATTTTTTTTTAATTTAAAAACTTTATTACTCATTTTCTACATAAATTGAAAGTTAATGATAAATAGGTTGAAATATGTTAACTTATAATTTTTAGTTGCCATTTTTTATTAGAATGCATGTATAAAATTCTAAACATTTCTGTGTTTCATAATGTTAAATGTATGCTAAATGTGGAACCATAAGTTGTCAAGAAAGGAATGTCTTAGACTTTCCAGTTTACTAGGTATGTGATACCAAATGACACAAAAACACCTTTTTCAGAATTTTGGGAAGAATCTTTAATAATAATTTTCTTACTATTTCAATAAACTAATAATATTTTCTATAAATGTGTTAATGGATGAAAAAGACAACATATTTTTTGTGGAAAGTTGAAAGAAAAAACACTTAAAATTAAATTGCAAAAGGTGAAAATATCTAAAATCTGATACAGCACAGGGATGAGATGAAATATATCATTTCTGCAGAATCTGAATTTGAGAAATTGAGTTAATAGATACAGTATATTTATGAGCCACACAGTGGAAACTATGCATGTTGTGAAAGAGGGCTTTAGCTGCCATGACCTGCTTTCCAAGTTACAGTTTGACAAAAACAATTGCTCAATCCGAAAATCATGTGGATACATTCTGCATTCTGATGGCGCAACCAATTGCAAAAATGCTTCTGATTAATTTCAGTTTGAGCTTCTTATAACCAAATAGAGCTATTTCAATGTGCAGTTAAAATAAAATAAGATCCAGAGCTTAAATGGTCATATTGTATCACAATGATTTTTAATAAATAAAAAAAATAGAATTACTAATGGAGAACAGATTATTTTTTTTTTATTTGATATTTTCATTGAACTGATGAAAGAATATTGCAAACTTTTTTTTAAGTTGAATTTTTTCTTAAAGTTGTGAGAAGACTAGATATGCAAGAAGACTAGATATGCAATACTATATAGTCAGCATTTATTTTTTTCAAAATACGCTCAGTGAACAATATCACTGTGTTTCATACCACTTATACCTCACATAACTCAAAGAAAAGCAGAAAATCAGTATTAAGAAGTATCTCATGAGTTAAAAGGCTTTGTGACTCAAATAAGATAAATTGCACATCCCTGTATTTTATTTATCTCTAAATATATAAGTAGTACCCCCTTTGGGAGCTATGAGTGTACGCTCTGATATTAAAGTATTGTGAGACATAGGGCACATGCAGCTTAAAAACCATAAGAACACCATTATCATTATTTTGGTAATCAACCTATTCTAACTAAAGTTAGACCTGTTAAAAACAAGTCAAACATTGTTGAGGATATAGGTAAACCCCTTATGTCCGGTCTTGAGATCTTCATCCTGGGGAGTAGTTAGGTATGGAACCGTGTCACAGAAGATTATATATACCAAGTAAATGAACTAAGGATGATCTCCTTCCATATAGTTGCGTCTTATGTTACAAGTTAGAGAGAGGAGAGGCTCCTTACATTAGGAGAATCATAAAGTTGCTAAACCCAGGAAAAATGAACAATTTAAAATAAATTAAGTTAGCCCTCTGTATTACAGTGTTAAGGGGTGGAGCCAAATGTATTATTGACTTTAAATGGGGTAAGTAATCTAAGGGGGGGGGGGTGAACATATGCCTATGCTATTACCCCTATGTGTTCTGATGTGAGATAGAAGTTTCAGTTGGTAACAGATGTTAGTGAGGGTAAATGGAGTGTTATTGAGAACTTATAGTGGTGCTATAATGGATAAGCATCTGGGTTGTTAAATTGATGCGCTGTCTTACCATGCATACACCTACCCTTTTTGAGGCAAACCAAATCTTATAGATGACCAATGTGACCTATTCAGACCTCCGTACCAACTGCACATTGACTCACAGATCAGGACCCCTATCGTAGTCCTCTGTGGTGGAGGGTCATGCCAGTTCTGAGGTGTAGCGGCCCAGGGATTACTGAATAGCTAAGTCCATAGGTTAAGCTGTGATGGGCTTTCTTAAGAGTATTAGCAAAGTAGTTGACTGTTCCATTTTCAGCTGGAAGCACAAACAGAAGCAGATGACTATCCTGGAGCAGAAGCTTCCCTGTATTATGGAGCATGGTGATTCTCATTATGCTGCAAGTAGTCTCTTGCATTATCAAGTAGTGAGTTGAGGCCCCCAACCCCACCAGGGAGGCTGGCCGCATCCCTATCTGGAGCCGTCGAGAGCAGTGTCATTCCTGCCATGTCTGGGGAGACTGTTGCAGGCTTCGTTGTTAGCTCTGTCTCCTTTAGCATAGATTGGCTGTCCTGTATATCAGGGCATATCGTGAGTTCTTGCGCAAGATGCTGTAGTGATAGGAGATTGGCTGTTGAAGCTTTTACGCTCGTCTTCAAGTCTGGTACAGAGGTTAGTGGTGTAGCATTTTCCCTAAGCACTCTCTTCAGGTCATCATATCTGCGACTCATCAGGCAGTCGAAGGCTTCCAGCTGAGCTAGTATAATTGCTTGGAACTCTTCCATGTTTCTAAAGCAGCCGCTTCTCCTGAAATGATACCAAGTAAACTGCAAATATAGCAGTTATATATATAGTGTGTTATAAGATGGCTGCTCCCTAATGGCCACTGTGATTACCTTCGCGGGGAAAGTTAATGTTTATCTCCTGTAGTCAAGTTGCTAAGGGTTTGAGGTGTCTCCCTGGAACAAATACCCCATCTTAGCAGCAAATTGAACTGCACTGAGCGGTCAGAGATGAGTAGATTGTCAGAACAGGTCTGGAGCTGTTGTGATATGCGACCGCTCAGATGCAGAGCTTGCTCCGCCCCCCCAGAATATTGCAAACTTTTTAATTCTACTAAATAAAAACACCAACATTAAAAACAAAAAAACAACACATTTTTACATATTGCATTTATCCAAAAACAATAAATATGTTGTCCTTTAAATAAATGCATCACAAAACTTTAGTTGATTTGTTTGTGTAGTTAAAACGGTTACTATAAAGGTGAGAAAGGATTTGAAAGTTCCAATTTAAATAATTGAATTATTATTTAGCAATGTCCTTTGTAGTTGATATAATTATTATCGTGGCAGCCAATAAATATGAAAGCTTTTGTTCTTGGTCTGTCCTGACCTCATAAAAAATTAAAAAAGTACAAGAAAAATATATTTGTGATACTGCTGGCTTGTAGCAGTAACACTAGCTACTACTTTAACTTTATTTAAGTTTAAGCTACTATTAGTTTCCTATAGGAAATGCTTGGAAAAACATAATTTATGTAAAAACTTACCTGATAAATTAATTTCTTTCATATTGGCAAGAGTCCATGAGCTAGGGAAGTATGGGATATACAATCCTACCAGGAGAGGCAAAGTTTCCCAAACCTCAAAATGCCTATAAATACACCCCTCACCACACCCACAATTCAGATTTAATGAATAGCCAAGTAGTGGGGTGATAAAGAAAGGAGTAAAAAGCATCAACAAAGGAATTTGGAAATAATTGTGCTTTATACAAAAAAATCATAACCACCATAAAAACGGTGGGCGTCATGGACTCTTGCCAATATGAAAGAAATGAATTTATCAGGTAAGTTCTTACATAAATTATGTTTTCTTTCATGTAATTGGGAAGAGTCCATGAGCTAGTGACGTATGGGATATCAAATGCCCAAGATGTGGAACTCCACCCAAGAGTCACTAGAGGGAGGGATAAAAATAAACAACAGCCAAATGCTGAAAAAATAATCCACAACCCAAAATACGTTATTCTCATGAAGAAAAGAATAACTTAAAACATCAGCAGAAGAATCAAACTGAAACAGCTGCCTGAAGAACTTTTCTACCAAAAACTGCTTCAGAAGAAGCAAATAAATCAAAACTGTAGAATTTAGTAAACGTATGCAAAGAGGACCAAGTCGCTGCTTTGCAAATCTGATCAACTGAAGCTTCATTCTTAAAAGCCCATGAAGTGGAGACTGATCTAGTAGAATGAGCTGTAATTCTCTGAGGTGGGGCTTGACCCGACTCCAAATAAGCTTGATGAATCAAAACTTTAACCAAGAGGCCAAGAAAATAGCAGAGGCCTTCTGACCTTTCCTAGGACCAGAAAATATAACAAATTGACTAGAAGTCTTCCTGAAATCTTTAGTAGCTTCAACACAATATTTCAAAGCTCTTACCACATCCAAAAAATGTAAGGATCTTTTCAAAGAATTCTTAGGATTAGGACACAAGGAATGGACAACAATTTCTCTACTAATGTTGTTAGAATTCACAACCTTAGGTAAAAATTCAAATGAAGTCCGCAAAATCGCCTTATCCTGATGAAAAATAAGAAAAAGGAGATTCACAAGAGAGAGCAGATAGCTCAGAAACTCTTCTAGCAGAAGAGATAGCCAAAAGAAAGTAGTTTAATATCCAAAGAATGCATAGGCTCAAAAGAAGGAGCCTGTAATGCCTTCAAAACCAAATTAAGACTCCAAGGAGGAGAAATTGATTTAATGACAAGCGTAATACGAACTAAAGCCTGTACAAAACAGTGAATATCAGGAAGATTAGCAATCTTTCTGTGAAATAAAACAGAAAGAGCAGAGATTTGTCCCTTCAATGAACTTGCAGACAAACCCCTATCCAAACCATCCTGGAGAAACTGTAAAATTCTAGGAATTCTAAAAGAATGCCAAGAGAATTTATGAGAAGAATACCATGAAATGTAAGTCTTCCAAACTCGATAATAAATCTTCCTAGAGACAGATTCACGAGCTTTTAACATAGTATTAATTATTGAGTCAGAGAAACCTCTAAGTGTTCAATTTCCATACCTTCAAATTTAATGATTTGAGATCCTGATGGAAAAACGGACCTTGAGACAGTAGGTCCAGCCTTAACGGAAGTGGCCAAGGTTGGCAACTGGACATCCGAACAAGATCCGCATACCAAAACCTGTGGGGCCATGCTGGAGCTACCAGCAACACAAATGATTGTTCCATGATGATCTTGGAGATCACTCTTGGAAGAAGAACTAGAGGCGGGAAGATATAAGCAGGTTGATAACACCAAGGAAGTGTCAGTGCATCTACTGCTTCTGCCTGAGAATCCCTGGACCTGGACAGGTATCTGGGAAGTTTCTTGTTTAGATGAGAAGCCATCAGATCTATTTCTTGAAGACCCCACATCTGAACAATCTGAGAAAACACATCCGGATGGATAGACCACTCCCCTAGATGTAAAGTCTGACGTCTGAAATAATCCGCCTCCCAATTGTCTACCCCTGGGATATGAACCGCATAAATTAGACAGGAGCTGGATTCCGACCAAACAAGTATCCGAGATACTTCTTTCATAGCTTGGGGACTGTGAGTCCCACCCTGATGATTGACATATGCCACCATTGTGATATTGTTTGTCTGAAAACAAATGAACGGTTCTCTCTTCAACAGAGGCCAAAACTGAAGAGCTCTGAGAATTGCACGGAGTTCTAAAATATTGATTGGTAATCTTGCCTCTTGAGATTACCAAACCCCTTGTGCTGTTAGAGATCCCCAAACAGTTCCCTAACCTGAAAGACTCGCATCTGTTATGTTCACAGTCCAGGTTGGCCGAACAAAAGAGGCCCCTTGAACTAAACGCTGGTGATTTAACCACCACATCAGAGAGTGTCGAACATTGGGATTTAAGGATATTAGTTGTGATTTCTTTGTATAATCCCGGCACCATTGATTCAGCATGCAAAGCTGGAGAGGTCTCATGTGAAAATGAGCAAAAGGAATCGCGTCCGATGCTGCAGTCATGAGGCCTAAAACTTCCATGCACATAGCCACTGAAGGGAATGACTGAGACTGAAGATGCCTACATGCTGCATCGAATTTCAAATGACTCTTGTCTGTTAGAGACAGAGTCATGGACACTGAATCTATCTGGAAACCTAAAAAGGTGACCCTTGTCTGAGGAATCAAAAAACTTTTTGGTAAATTGATCCTCCAACCATGTTTTCGAAGAAACAACAGTAGTTGATTCGTGTGAGATTCTGCAGAACGTAAAGACTGAGTTAGTACCAAGATATCGTCCAAATAAGGAAACACCGCAATACCCTGTTCTCTGATTACAGAGAGTAGGGCACCCAGAACCTTTGAAAAGATTATTGGAGCTGTTGCTAGGCAAAATGGAAGAGCAACAAATTGGTAATGCTTGTCTAGAAAATAGAATCTCAGGAACTGATAATGAATCGGAATATGAAGCTAAGCATCCTGCAAGTCTATTGTAGACATATAATGTCCTTGCTGAACAAAAGGCAGAATAGTCCATATAGTCACCATCTTGAAAGTTGGTACTCTTACATAGCGATTCAAAATTTTCAGATCCAGAACTAGTCTGAATGAATTTTCTTTCTTTGGGACAATGAATAGATTTGAATAAAACCCCAGACCTTGTTCCTGAAAAGGAACTGTCAAGATTACTCCTGAAACCTCCAGGTCTGAAACACACTTGAGGAAAGCCTGGGCTTTTACTGGATTCACTGGGTTGCGTGAGAGAAAAAATCTTCTCACAGGAGGTCTTACTCTGAATCCTATTCAGTACCCCTGAGAGACAATGCTCTGAATCCATTGATTTTGGACAGAATTTGCCCAAACATCCTTGAAAAACCTTAATCTGCCCCCTACCAGCTGAGCTGGAATGAGGGCCGCACCTTCATGCGTACTTAGGGGCTGACTTTGGTTTCTTAAAAGGCTTGGATTTATTCCAATTTTAGGAAAGCTTCCAATTGGAAACAGATTCCTTGGGGGAAGGATTAGGTTTTTGTTCCTTATTTTGATAAAAGGAATGAAAACGATTAGAAGCCTTAGATTTACCCTTAGGTTTTTTATCCTGAGGCAAAAAAAACTCCCTTCCCCCAGTAACAGTTGAAATAATAGAATCCAACTAAATAAACCAAATAAATTATTACCTTGAAAAGAAAGAGATAGTAATCTAGACTTAGATTTCATATCAGCATTCCAAGATTTAAGCCACAAAGCTCTTCTAGCTAAAATAACTAAAGACATGGATCTAACATCAAAGTTTGATAATATCAAAAATAGCATCACAAATAAAATGATTAGCATGTTGTAGTAAACGAACAATGCTATATAAGTCAGAATACAATTCTTGTTGTGCTAATTTCTCCAACCAAAAAGTTGAAGCAGCTGCAACATCAGCCAAAGAAATTGCAGGCCTAAGAAGATGACCTGAATATAAATAAGCTTTCCTTAGATAAGATTCAAGCTTCATATCTAAAGGATCTTTAAAGGCAGTATTATCTTCCATAGGAATAGTGGATCATTTAGCAAGAGTACAAATAGCCCCATCAACTTTGGGGATCTTTTGCCAAAACTCTATTGAAACTGCTGGTAAAGGATACACTTTTTTAAACCTTGCAGAAGGATTAAAAGGAGTACCTGGCTTATTCCATTCCTTAGAAATCATATCAGAAATAGCATCAGGAGTAGGAAAAACCTCTGTAGTAGCCACAGGAGGTTTAAAAACAGAATTTAAACATTTACTGGTTTTAATATCAAGAGGACTAGCTTCCTCAATATCCAAAGTAATTAACACTTCTTTTAACAAAGAACGCATATACTCCATTTTAAATAAGTAGATTTGTCAGTGTCAATCTCTGAGGAAGGATCTTCTGAATCAAATAGATCCTCATCAGAGGTGGATAATTCATTATGTTGTCGGTCATTTGAAATTTCATCAACTTTATGAGAAGTTTTAAAAGACCTCTTATGCTTATTAGAAGGTGGAAATGCAGACAAAGCCTTCTGAATAGAATCAGTAACAAATTATTTAAAATTCATAGGTATATCATGTACATTAGCAGTTGAAGTAACTGCAACCAGCAATGTACTATTACTGATGTACATACTATCTGCATGTAAAAGTTTATCATGACAACTAATACAAATGACATTAGGAGATATAATCTCCACAATTTTACAACAAATGCACTTAGCTTACATATCTGATCAACAGAAGCCTCATTCTTGAAGGCCCATGTGGAAGCCACAGCTCTAGTAGAGCAGTCTCATAAGCCAATCGGATGATGCTTTTCAGCCAAAAAGAAAGAGAGGTAGCAGTAGCTTTCTGCCCTCTCCTCTTACCAGAATAAACCACAAACAAAGATGAAGTTTGTCTGAAATCCTTCATTGCTTCTAAATAGAATTTTAAAGCACGGACCACATCTAAATTGTGTAACAAACGTTCCTTCTTCGAAGCTGGATTCGGACACAGAGAAGGAACAACTATTTCCTGGTTAATATTCCTGTTGGAAACCACTTTTGGAAGAAAACCAGGTTTGGTACGCAAAACAACCTTATCTGCATGGAATACCAGATAGGGTGGATCACACTGCAAAGCAGACAATTCAGAAACTCTTCTAGCAGAAGAAATAGCAACCAAAAACAGAACTTTCCAAGATAGTAACTTAATATCTATGGAATGCAAAGGTTCAAACGGAACCCCTTGAAGAACTGAAAGAACTAAATTTAGACTCCATGGAGGAGTCATGGGTCTGTAAACAGGCTTGATTCTGACTAAGGCCTGTACAAATGCTTGTACATCTGGCACTGCTGCCAGGCGTTTGTGTAACAAAACAGACAGAGCAGATATCTGTCCTTTTAGAGAACTCGCTGACAACCCTTTATCCAAACCCTCTTGGAGAAAGGAAAGAATCCTAGGAATTTTAATTTTACTCCAAGAGAATCCCTTGGATTCACACCAACAGATATATCTTTTCCATATTTTATGGTAAATTTTCCTAGTCACAGGTTTTCTGGCTTGGACCAGAGTATCTATAACTGAATCTGAAAACCCACGCTTAGATAAAATCAAGCGTTCAATTTCCAAGCAGTCAGCTGCAGAGAGACTAGATTTGGATGTTCGAATGGACCTTGTACTAGAAGATCCTGTATCAAAGGTAGCTTCCATGGTGGAGCCGATGACATATTCACCAGGTCTGCATACCAAGTCCTGCGTGGCCACGCAGGAGCTATCAGAATCACAGAGGCCTTCTCCTGTTTGATCCTGGCTATGAGCCTGGGAAGCAGAGGAAACGGTAGAAACACATAAGCTAGGTTGAACGACCAAGGCGCCACTAGTGCATCCACTAGTATCGCCTTGGGATCCCTGGATCTGGACCCGTAGCGAGGAACCTTGAAGTTCTGACGAGACGCCATCAGATCCATGTCTGGAATGCCCCATAATTGAGTTAACTGGGCAAAGACCTCCGGGTGGAGTTCCCACTCCCCCGGATGGAAAGTCTGACGACTCAAATAATCCGCCTCCCAGTTGTCTACTCCTGGGATGTGAATTGCAGATAGATGGCAGGAGTGATCCTCTGCCCATTTGATGATCTTGGATACCTCTCTCATCGCCAAGGAACTCTTTGTTCCCCCCTGATGATTGATGTAAGCTACAGTCGTCATGTTTTCCGACTGAAATCTTATGAATCCGGCCTTCACTAGTTGAGGCCAAGCCCGGAGCGCATTGAATATCGCTCTCAGTTCCAGAAAGTTTATCGGGAGAAGAGACTCTTCCAGAGACCATAGACCCTGAGCTTTCAGGGAGTCGCAGACCGCGCCCCAGCCTAATAGACTGGCGTCGGTCGTGACAATGACCCACTCTGGTCTGCGGAAACTCATTCCCTGAGACAGGTGATCCTGAGTCAACCACCAATGGAGTGAGTCTCTGGTTAACTGATCTACTTGAATCTGGGGAGACAAGTCTGCATAATCCCCATTCCACTGTTTGAGCATGCACAGTTGCAATGGTCTTAGATGAATTAGAGCAAAAGGAACCACGTCCATTGCTGCAACCATTAGACCTATTACTTCCATGCACTGAGCTATGGAAGGCTGAGGAATAGATTGAAGAACTTGACAAGCATTTAGAAGCTTTAATTTTCTGACCTCTGTCAGAAAAATCTTCATTTCTACAGAATCTATTATTGTTCCCAGAAAGGGAACCCTTGTAGACGGGGACAGGGAACTCTTTTCCACATTCACTTTCCACCCGTGAGACCTGAGAAAAGCTAATACAATGTCTGTATGAGCCCTTGATTTTGTAAGGGACGACGCTTGGATTAGGATGTCGTCTAGGTAAGGTGCCACTGCAATGCCCCTCGGTCTTAGAACCGCTAGAAGGGACCCTAGCACCTTTGTGAAGATTCTGGGAGCAGTGGCTAAACCGAACGGGAGAGCCACGAACTGGTAATGTTTGTCCCGAACTGGTAATGTTTGTCCAGAAAGGCGAACCTTAGGAACTGATGATGATCTTTGTGGATAGGAATATGTAGGTACGCATCCTTTAAGTCCATGGTAGTCATGTATTGACCCTCCTGGATTGTTGGTAAAATCGCTCGAATAGTTTCCATTTTGAATGACGGAACTCTTAGGAATTTGTTTAGAATTTTTAAATCCAGAATTGGTCTGAAAGTTCCCTCTTTTTTGGGAACTACAAACAGGTTTGAGTAAAACCCCCGACCTTGTTGCACTGTACGCAATGTAAGAATGCCTGTCTCTTTATCTGGTCTGAAGATAAGCGAGACATGTGGAACCTTCCCCTTGGGGGAAGTTCCTTGAACTCTAGAAGATAACCCTGAGAGACTATTTCTAGTGCCCAGGGATCCTGAACATCTCTTGCCCAAGCCTGAGCAAAGAGAGAAAGTCTGCCCCCTACTAGATCCGGTCCCGTATCGGGGGCTACCCCTTCATGCTGTCTTGGTAGCAGCAGCAGGCTTCTTGGCCTGTTTACCCTTGTTCCATCCTTGCATTGGTTTCCATGCTGGCTTAGCCTGGGAAGCGTTACCCTCTTGTCTAGAGGCTGCAGAGTTAGGAGACGGTCCGTTCCTGAAGTTGCGAAAGGAACGAAAATTAGATTTGTTCTTAGCCTTGAAAGGCCTATCCTGTGGGAGGGCATGGCCCTTTCCCCCAGTGATGTCTGAAATAATCTCCTTCAATTCTGGCCCAAAAAGGGTCTTACCTTTGAAAGGAATATTAAGCAATTTTGTCTTGGATGACACATCCGCCGACCAAGATTTTAGCCAAAGCGCTCTGCGCGCCACAATTGCAAAACCTGAATTTTTCGCCGCTAATTTCGCCATGTGCAAAGTGGCATCTAAAATAAAGGAATTAGCCAACTTTAGTGCGTGAATTCTGTCCATGACTTCCTCATATGGAGTCTCCTTATTGATCGAATTTTCTAGTTCCTCGAACCAAAAAGACACCGCCGTTGTGACAGGAATAATGCACAAAATTGGTTGGAGAACGAAACCTTGCTGGACAAATATCTTTTTAAGCAATCCTTCCAATTTTTTATACAGGCTATTAATGCAATAAAACCGTTTTTAAACAAAACCGTTACTGTCTCTTTAAATGTTAAACAGTCCATAGGATCTTTGAAAGCACAACTGTCCTCAATGGGAATAGTCGTGCGTTTGGCCAACGTAGAAACTGCCCCCTCAACCTTAGGAACTGTTTGCCATGCGTCCCTTCTGGGGTCGACAATGGGGAGCATTTTCTTAAATATAGGAGGTGGGACAAAAGGTATACCTGGCTTCTCCCACTCCTTAGTCACTATGTCCGCCACCCTTTTGGGTATCGGAAAGGCATCAGCGTGCACAGGGACCTCAAGGAATTTGTCCATTTTGCACAATTTCTCTGGAATCACCAAAGAGTCACAATCGTCCAGAGTAGTTAGCACCTCCTTAAGCAGGGCGCGGAGATGTTCTAACTTAAATTTAAACGTCACAATATCAGGTTCTGCCTGTTGAGAAACTTTTCCTGAATCGGAAATTTCTGCCTCCGACAGACCCTCCCTCACTGCCAATTCTGACTGGTGTGAGGGTATAACAGATAAATTATCGTCAGCGCACACTTGCTCATCCTCTGTATTTAAAACTGAGCAATCACGCTTTCTTGGAAATGCTGGCAGTTTGGATAAAAGATTAGCTATAGAATTATCCATTACTGTTAATTGTTGCATAGTAACAAGCATTGGTGCGCTAGATGTACTAGGTGTCGCCTGCGCGGGCATAACTGGTGTTGACACAGAAGGAGAGGATGATGAACTATCCCCGCTACCTTCATTTGAAGAATCATCTTGGGCAACCTTATTAAATGTGACAGTACTGTCCTTACTTTGTTTGGACGCCATGGCACAATTTTCACATACATTTAAAGGGGGAACCACCTTGGCCTCCATACACACAGAACATGTTCTATCTGAAGGTACAGACATGTTAGACAGACTAACACCACATACTCTTTACCATCCCCGTGGAGATGCTACTTGTTCAGAGCGGCAAAGAGAATGACTGGGGGGCGGAGCCAGAGGGGGAGCAATATGGGCAGCTTTTGCTGTGCTCTCTTTGCCATTTCCTGTTGGGGAAGAGAATATTCCCACAAGTAAGGATGAAGCCGTGGACCGGACACACCAATGTAGGATAAACATACTTACCAAAAGACACCCATCCACATATAGCAGATAGCCAAACCAGTACTGACACAGTTATCAGTAGAGGTTATAGTATATGAGAGTATATCATCGATCTGAAAAGGGAGGTAGGAGATGAATCTTTACGACCGATAACAGAAAACCTATGAAAAAGACCCCCGTTAGGAAAATCATTGCATTCAATAGGTGATACTCTCCACGTCCCTCTGACATTCGATGTACTCTGAGAGGAATTGGGCTTCAAAATGCTGAAAAGCGCATGTCAACATAGAAATCTTAGCACAAACTTACTTCACCACCTCCATAGGAGGCAAAGTTTGTAAAACTGAATTGTGGGTGTGGTGAGGGGTGTATTTATAGGCATTTTGAGGTTTGGGAAACTTTGCCCCTCCTTGTAGGATTGTATATCTCATACGTCACTAGCTCATGGACTCTTGCCAATTACATGAAAGAAATACAATTTTCATGCTGAACAATATGTCTGATAGGATTTTTTTTTAAAAGTGCATTACTATATTATAGGGACATGAAACCCAAAAAGTTTCTTTCTTGATACAGATAGAGCATAAAATTTTAAACACATTTCCAATTTACTTCTATTATCTAATTTGCGTCATTCTCTTGGTATTATTTGTTTTACAAAGCAGCAATGCACTACTGGGAGCTAGTTATCGCACTATGTGAGCCAATAACATGATGAATATAAGTGCAATCACCAATAAGCAGCTAACGAGCCTACCTAGGTATCCTTTTTTACGAGGGATACAAAGACAAAAACAAATTTGATAATAGAATTGCATTTGAAAGTTGATTAAAATCACAAACTCTATCTGAATCATGAAAGAAAAAATAGTTTTCATGTCCCTTTAATTTTTTTCCAGCATATAAATACTTGAATATAGTGACTAGTAATATTTTTTTTTAATGGCTATTTTTTTCTTTTTCTTTTTCCAAATTTTTTAACATATAGAATTATAATATTAAACTTTTTTAAACACACCTACAGCTATAATTATTTCAGTTTACTGTTGATTTAGCATTTGGACATACATTTGATTTTTTTTTCTTTAGTCTAGTTGCATATTTATTAATAAATATAATAAGTCACACAGGATATAAAATGTATATATTTTTGTTTGCAACCATCTTTGTAGGTGCTTGCTAACAAAGTTTTGAATATAGCTATTTTTCAGAAGACTGGATATGCAATTCTATATAGTCAGCATTTATTTTTTTTCAAAATATGCTCAGTGAACATTATCGTTTCATACCACTTTTACCTCACATAACTCACAGAAAAGCAGAAAATCATCATTAAGAAACATTTCATGAGTTAAAAGGCATTGTGACTCAAATAAGATAAATTGCACATCCCTGTAATTTTTATCCTCTCTTCCACAGTAAAGATTGATAGGCCATAGTTGAGGTGATCTTATCAATCAGACAATTTTGCCTCAAGAAAACACCATGTCATTGCAAAACTTTGAATTTCACAGTAGTTTAGTTTTGTTGAGATGCAAATTCCTTGTGGTTTATGAAGAGTTTAATGGGTTATTAAAAAGTCAACAAGAAAAGAAAAAAAAAATGATAAAAAAAGACTTTCAAGGTGAATGCTTTTTAGACTGTTCTATATTTTCCAGGAACAATGAAAGTAAACTGTGTGGCTAAGGATCAATTGCAATCTCTACAACTGTAACTAGTTTTTTTTTGTTTTTTTTTTAAACAAAATAGAAAAGCATTTCTAATTATCTTTGGAAGGTCTCTCATTTGCTTTTAAGATCAATTTCACGATAGTGATAACTAGACAGAGAAAAAGAAGCAAGCCCTAGAAGATTATAAGATGCCTTCCTTTTACAAAACCAGATAGTAATGAAGATGGGCACACTAATTCTTTATTGTTCCTTTTATTTATTTTTTAGAACCTGTACATTTAGGTATTTAAATGCAAGGGGATAAACAAAACTGACTGTACATTTTACCAAATATCAAAAGAAGTATATTGCAAAGCTTAAACTGAATTAAAGTGAATTTTCAAGGGAATTATCATCATACAGACCGATGATAAATCGGCCCCCTTGAGTGAAATATTTGTGCTCTAATGGCTTAGTGCTCTTGGATTATTTTACATGAATTTTAGTGCAGGTCCTCTATTATCACATTTCTAAATTATTTGTTACTTATTTTTCTTACCCACTAAAAATTTCCGGCATAGTTAACCTAGAATTTTAGTTCTCTACTAAAGACTAAGACCACAAATAGACCCATGCATTTTAAGGCAGAACAACCCAATTCCCCCTTCTTTGTTATTTAACTATAACCCCGAACTGACAAATATAATATTTTAGTTTAATTTGCAAAATCATTCAACATTTGTAACACCCTTCTCAACATCCTTCTTTCACTTTCAATTTTGTAAATTGGTTGTCATTTAATAACAAAAAATTGAATGTAGTTAAAAAAAATTAGCTATTCAAGTTCACATTTAGATAAATGATAATTGTTTATTGCTCATCATAATTTGTCACAGTCACTCAAAATAACAGACATATAAGATCTGTCATCACACATTAACTCACACTATTAGACAAAAATAACACACAGACACCATCAATAGGACCTGATTTTTCTCCCCCTGGTTAGAATATGCTAGAAAATATGCACTTCTTCAGCCTTCCTGCACAAATTTCCAGCGCAATTACACTGTGGCAGCTATCTTGGAAACTGTGAAAGCAAATTCATACACTTTCCATATACTGTGATTTCATTTTTTAACAGGGGAAGGTGCACAGAGAGGCCAGATATGATGCAGGTATTGCTTGACTGAAGGATCAGAAGGGGCCCATAGGTATGTGGGTCCTTTCTTAATTGAGACTTCTGAGACCACTGTAGTTACACCCCTGCCCAGGTAAACTCTAAACTACAAAAAGATCTGTGGTAATTGCAAGTATAAACTAAATGGCAGACACTAAATGACAAGACATATATAGACAGCAAGAACAGTGCTATTTTTCTACAAGCAACAATACTCCATGCTTAATCCTTATCTACTCAGGAGTGGGGTTGTCCAATCAAACCAAACCAAACCAAAGAGATAGCTCTACAGAGAGATATTTAGCAGCCTTCAGAGCCATCCATTGTGAGGTGGATCATTTTTGAAGTAATTCTGCTGGAGGGTGCAGGACTTGGCCCTGAACAAACTCACAGAAATGGGGGGAAGAGTGTGATTGGCCCATATTTGTCTCAAAGACACAGCAAAGCAGTTCGAGTAAAAGCAGGGATGGCCCGGCACTGGGCAAATACCCTGCATGTCCTTTGGTCAGCCCAGGCCTGACTAAGACTAGATTAAGACAAAAGACTGGGCTTCCAATATCCACTTCCTTTTTATTAACAAATCTAGATAATTACCTGTATAAATAACACATAATGAATTATATAAATCAGTGCTTTCCAAACTGTGTGTCGTGACACATTAGTGTGTCGGCGGCAGTGTGTAGGTGTGTCCCTGCTTCAGCACAAATTCTTTTTTTTTAAATTTAATTTTTTTTTTGGTTTCCGACTTTCCGCCTGCCTGCCACGCATATCACGTGGTTGACACGTTATTGATACCTAGTGGGTCACAGATCATCTTAACCTATTGGCGCAGCCATGAGGAACTGAAACTATTCCCACTGGTGGCACATTGGCTCCTGACTGCACGTGTAGTCAGTGAGTGGGATAGCAGTGTGTTTGCAGTAGTCAGTCGGCCTCGCAGAGCTCTCAGGGCAGCAGCTTAAACGCTGAGCTGAAGTCAGAAGTCAAAGTTTTTTTTGTTTTTTTTTAAGCTAACTCCCAGTAGTGCATTGCTGCTCCTGCTCTTGCTATATGGATAGGAAGTGGAAGCTTAAAAATGCTTGATGATGAAATGCGAGTGTCTTTATCTAATATTTAGGGATGGGCGAATGTTTCTAAAAATTCGAAATTTAAAACGAATTTTTAAACATTTTTATATAACATTCTTTTTTCAAATTTTCGTTTTCGAATTTTTCAATAAAATTCGAAAATATTTGTTCGTATAATAGAATGTTTAGCTATGTATTCATTCAGTTTCGAAATGTAATATTCGAATGTGACATTCGAATGTAAGATTTAAATTCGAAATAGTATTTCTAGTCTACAACTGTGTTTAATAAATGTAATATTCAAATTTGAATGCTACATTTGAAATAGTATTTCTAGTCTAATACTATGATTTTTAAATGTAATATTCAAATGTCACATTCAAATTCAAAATAGTATTTCTAGTTTACAACTGTTTTTAATGAATGTAATATTCGAATTGAAATAGTATTTCTAGTCTAATACTGTGTTTTATAAATGTAATATTCGAATTTGATTGTGACATTCAAATTCAAAATAGTATTTCTAGTCTACAGTTATATTTTATAAATGTAATATTCAAATTCGAATGTGACATTCGAAAACTGTAAATAACATTCGATAATAAAATTTTTAAGAATATTCGTTCTTATCAACATTCTATTATGTAAATCGAATTTCTACGATTATATTCGAATTCAAATTTTTAGAACGAATGTTAACACATTCGCCCATCCCTACTAATATTCCACCAAATATTCAGAAACTGTGTTCATCCCATCAACCTCATAAATCCCACTAAAATAGTAAGTAGCTATTGGGGATATTAAACTTTTTTTTTAATTCTTGCACATACTTACATACTGTTACTTGTTAATACATTTTGCTATTATATAATTTATGTATGTGTCCGTATCTCTTAAAACAAGTTAGTTTAACCTCCTGTCTGCTAGTACTACTGAATTACTGTGTCGCAAAATGATGTAGGTCTTTGTGACCGCTACTTCATAACTGCTGTTTCTGGCGAGTCTGCAGGCTTAATATATATACATAACTTTTAATTTAATATTGTGATTATTAGAACATCAATGAAATTCTCAATGCATTTTATCATTTTTTTATAATATGTAATTTTGAAGTATTGTTTAGTTTATTAAGATTTTTACACATATGATATGAGAGATATAATTGTTTAACAATATGATGCTGTTTCACTAGGTGGCAGAATTTGGGCCATCAATAAGCACTTTGATATATATTTGTATATTTGTATATTGTATGATGGTTCTCCACTAGAGGGCAACATTTTATCACTTCCTAATCACAATGTTTGGCGCCATTAGGGCTATTTAAATGTTTGTTCACTAATGTTTGGTTAAGCTTGAGAAAAGGCCAAGTGTGGGCCTGAAACGTCGCTTTTTATCCCTGTTTGCACAATAAAGTCTTTTGTAGCACCAGCTGGAACGACTTCTGTGTCTATGAGTCTGCAGGCTCGCCAGAAACACGGGGCATCAAGCTCCATTCGGAGCTTGATAAATATGCCCCTATGCATCATTACACACTCCGATGAATGTGTAATGCCCGCCCCTTCTCTTGGACAACCAATTACTCGATAGAAGGGTCAATCAATTACCCAGAGTCAGCGAGGTCAGGGGGATTTCTCTCTACCACCTCTGAGGTGGCGAAGAGTATTCGATGCAGTGGTCTAATCTTTAATTGAGGGAAGCAGGCTCACGTATGCAAACCTGCCTTGCAAGGGCTCAGGAGCAGCTTATACTGCTTCGTACATGGAGCCCAATGTCAGACACATTCCCAATAAGAGATCTCTCCCACAATCTTTAGCAGGAAGGCAATCACTCCCCACAAATGATGCAACTCCAATTAACTTTTAATTCCATGTTTGTAATTTATCTTATTACCTATAAGTTTTGTGGGAAACAATATGTGGGTTGCACTACTAAAATGTTGAAGGACAAGATTAAAGAGCATTTGCTGTCGAATTTGCCGGATTCCAAGCAACATATCATATTTCTTTAAACAACTTAGGGCCAGATTACAAGTGGAGTGCAAAATATTGCTTGCGAGCAAGCAATATTAGCGCTCCACTTTGTAATAACAGTGCACGATAATGTGTGCTGGGATTACAAGTTAAAACTAAACATTCACTAAATTCCACATTCACCAAGTGATATATTTTTAATTTTATCATCATAGTTTATTTTTCTTACTCATATAGTATTACACATAACTTCTATTTTTTTTAACACACATTTTTCTACCATTCACTACATTGCATATTCAGGGCTAGACTACAAGTGGCACACTAATGTGGGCATGAAATATTAAAATATTGTGCCCGCATTAACTAGCACTAATATTACAAGTTGAATGTAAACGCGAACGCACAAGTATTAACTAAATTTGCACTTATCTGGTTAGTGCAACTGAAGTCCTTTGTTTTTCGTGGTAATGTGCTAAGAGAGTTAAGCAAAGTAGTGCAAGTAGAGGAATATACCTTGACATCTTTCCGTTCATGAATGAGAGGTACCTCCGAGTGAAGCAAGGCCCTTTGTCATCTATTTCTCTCTTATTGCAGTCTCCTGCAATATCGCCTGATTAAGCTCCACGTGAGTATGGTGGGCTGTCGGTTGCACCACTTTGTGATATGCCCCTGCGAATGATCTCACCTCCTCTCTCTCAGCTTGTGCTTGGTGGATGCTACATCTGTCTGAGGTCGTTGATACTGGAAGGCCGTTATGCCCACCTGGTCTGCGGCCATCAGTCTGTGGCGCTTGATGCCCAATGTGTAAATTCCCCACAGGGCGACTGCAAACAAAGCACAGACAGCTGGCTGATGATTCTTCTCTGTGAGCAGTAGGTCAGTGTACTAGTCCTGGGCGCATTGTCAGCGTTCACTGTGTGTTAGAGAAACACGGAGCTGCGCAGTAGTTAAGTGGCTGCAAGTTCATCCAGGCGGCAAGCTCAATCAATGTTGCAGCCTTCTTCCAATGGCTCAGTGGCTCTTGAATTAGTAGCAGATAGTATTACTGGGTTAATACCCAAGGTATAGGGTAATTTTAATAAGCACTTGCCCTATTATAAAGTTAGCATCGGGCGTAGGGCTTAGGAGCCAGGATTCAAGCAGCCATCTCCCTGCGTGGCCAGGCTCCCCCTCCTGGTGCAACAATTTATGTAGCTCTAACCCGTCTTCACCCAGCCGGGCACCGATGGGCCAGAAGAGGTCCTCCATCCAGCAGAAGTCTTCATCCAAGCGGCACCTTCTATCTTCATCCTTCCGGAGCAGAGCGGAGCCATCTTCTATCCATCCGACGCGGAGCCATCCTCTTCAATCGAAGTCCTAATGAAGAATGAAGGTTCCTTTAAATGACGTCATCCAAGATGGCGTCCCTCGAATTCCAATTGGCTTATAGGATTCTATCAGCCAATCGGAATTAAGGTAGGAAAAATCCGATTGGCTGATGTAATCAGCCAATCGGATTGAAGTTCAATCTGATTGGCTGATTGGATCAGCCAATAGAATGGACCTCACATTCTATTAGCTGATCCAATCAGCCAAATCAGATTTTTCCTACCTTAATTCCGATTGGCTGATAGAATCCTATCAGCCAATCGGAATTCGAGGGACGCCATCTTGGATGACATCATTTAAAGGAACCTTCATTCTTCATTAGGACTTTGATTGAAGAGGATGGCTCCGCGTTGGATGGATAGAAGATGGCTCCGCTCCGCTCCAGAAGGATAAAGATAGAAGATGCCGCTTGGATGAAGACTTCTGCTGGATGGAGGACCTCTTCTGCCCCGATCGGATGAAGACTTCTGCCACTCCGGATGTCCTATTCTGGCCCATCGGTGCCTGGCTGGGTGAAAACGGCTCAAGGTAGGGTGATCTTCAATGGGGTAGTATTAGTTTTTTTAAGGGGGGATCGGGTGGGTTTTAGAGTAGGGGTGTGTGGGTGGTGGGTTGTAATGTTGGGGGGTATTGTATTTCTTTTATTTTACAGGTAAAAGAGCTGATTACTTTGGGGCAATGCCCCACAAAAAGCCCTTTTAAGGATTGGTAATAGAGCTGATTACTTTTGTAATTTAGTATAGGGTAGGGCATTTTATTTTTTTGGGGGACTTTTTTATTTTATTAGGGGTCTTAGATTAGGTGTAATTAGATTAAAAATCTTGTAATATTTTTTTATTTTTTGTAATTTAGTGTTTGTTTTTTGTAATATAGTTTATTTTATTTTATTGTATTTTATTTTAGAAAATTGTATTTAATTTATTTAATTAATTTATTGATAGTGTAGTGTTAGGTGTATTTGTAACTTAGGTTAGGATTTATTTTACAGGTAATTTTGTAATTATTTTAACTAGGTAGCTATTAAATAGTTATTAACTATTTAATAGCTATTGTACCTAGTTAAAATAAATACAAAGTTGCCTGTAAAATAAAAATAAATCATAAAATAGCTACAATGTAACTATTAGTTATATTGTATCTATCTTTTGGTTTATTTTATAGGTAAGTATTTAGTTTTAAATAGGAATAATTTATTTAATTATAGTAAATTTATTTAGATTAATTTAAATTATATTTGTTAGGGGGGGTTAGGGTTAGACTTAGGTTTAGCGGTTAATAACTTTATTATAGTTGGGGACGGGAGATTAGGGGTTAATAATTGTAAGTAGGTTGCAGCGATGTTAGGGAGGGCAGATTAGGGGTTAATAAAATTTATTATAGTGTTTGCAAGGCGGGAGTGCGGCGGTTTAGGGGTTAATACATTTATTATAGTGGCGGCGATGTCCGGTCAACAGATTAGGGGTTAATAAGTGTAGGTAGGTGGCGGCGAAGTTGGGGGGGCAGATTAGGGGTTAATAAATTTAATATAGGTGTCAGCGATGTTAGGGACAGCAGATTAAAGGTTCATAGGTATAATGTAGGTGGCGGCGGTGTCCGGTCAGCAGGTTAGGGGTTAAATTTTTTTATTATAGTGTTTGCAATGTGGGGGGGGGGGCTCATAGTTAGTTTAGGGTGTTCGTTTACTTTGTAGCACTGTAGTTAAGAGCCTTATGTTCCGGCGTTAGCCCATAAAACTCTTAACTACTGACTTGCGGTTGGAGTCTTGGAGGTAGAGGCTCTACCGCTCACTTTCTCCAAGACTCGTAATACCAGCGTTAGGCAAATCCCATTAAAAAGATAGGATACGCAATTGACGTAAGGGGATTTGCGGTAGCCTCGAGTCGCGGAAGAAAAGTGAGCGGTGAGCCTCTACCTGTCAGACTCGTAATACCAGCATTAGGTAAAAAGCAGCGTTGGGACCTCTCAACGCTGCTTATTAAGGCTAACGCAAAACTTGTAATCTAGGCAAATGTTATTGCATCAATCATTTTACTGTGTCCACACAATCCCATACCACACACATACTTGTCATCGGTTGAACTAGCACAATGTGGTTTTACTCTTGTAGTGTCAGAAATACCATGGCATTGCATCAACCAAGAACCATTTCTAAACACACTCTCACATGCCCAATCATCAACAATCTCTCCTCCACACACACAACATTCATATCAGTTTCATATCACTTTTGCACACAGTTAGTAAATTAATAGGTTTATAAGTAATATCATAGTGTGATTAGAGAGTAGTACTAGGTTTAGTAGGTTAGTTAAGGTTTTAGTATGACATTGGAAGAGTAGAATGATGATGAGATGAAGGAGTTGTAGTTATTAGTAATGGTTTGTTATTGGTTATGGTTACGTTAAGTTAGTTAAATGAATGATCAAGTAAGTATAGTAACAAATAAATGAATGTAAGGATAGGAAGGTTAAGTTTATTTTGAGAATGAAGATGAAAAAGGATTAGTAGCAAAACTTACAAGGGTGTAGGCTACATCATGATACGTTACCTTCCTTCCTTCTGGTGAATTCAGCTTGATGTTGTCAGTTACCTTCCTCCTGTCGGCTTGATGCTGTGATCCTTGCTACAAAATGTAAGAAGAACTTTTTAAACTTACAAGAAATTAAGTAATATAATTTTTAGTAAAAAAAATGAAATCTTGTTTTTTAACTATTAATAATTATTAATTAACAGTATATTTTTATATTCTTCTAATCTAACCTCTCATTAAAGCAGACACTGGCACAAGCATTAGTATATTATTTATTATTAGCAAAAAATAGCAAATGTCTCTCAGTGAGGGGGCACAGTAGACACAGGTACTGCTAGCACACTGAAACACACTGATCTAAGGTCAAAAATTCTAGGCAGTAACTTAAAATTCTCTCTTTGACTTCAATCCCTCCCCTTGAGAATGCTGAATGGCTAGAAAATGTCACAAGCTTTCACTGACAGGCTGATAGAACCTGTCAATCTATTCAGTGCTTCTTCCTAGTTTTCTATAATTGGTTAAAGCCTGCCTGTATCATAAAAACAACATCCGAAAATTAAAAACGAAAATGCAAAAGAAAATAATGTGCAATTAATTTCGTTTCAGTTTTGTTTTGGATGGTTCCGTCTTCGGTATGCAAAGAACATGACAAAAATGCCTATTTGGTTATTTTTTTTCATTCTTCCGGAAACAAATGCACATCCCTATTAAATACATAGCTGAAACCTTTCTTTTAAATATGCATAAATATAATTTTACATTTTTTCATCTGCTTGACTGCAAATGGCTCCAAAGCACTTATTTATATGCCTACATACAGTTGTAATCAAAATTATTCAACCCCAATTGCAAATCAGGTTTATTGTCAAAATGTACAGACTTTCAGCTGTTTGCAATGAACAAATTAAACAAAAGCAATTGAAATAGCTCAACACAATGAATGCTTCAAGTGGTTTCCCCAAATTCAACTGAAAATGCAACTTTTAATGAATTCTGCAATCTCAAAATTATTTAAACCCCTGAACAGTATCCGAACAACAGCAGAAATATGCAAAACAGGTGTTGTCTAAAGCACACCTGATGCAACTAATCAAGGGCTTCATTAGTTGCACCAGGTGTACTTGAGCTAAAACACATGAAATACCTGAACTGGCTACGGGTTGGTTGAGTGTCACATTTGACTGCATGTTAGAAATATGGCTAAGTCAAAAGAATGGTTTCAAAAGTTAAGAGAAGAGATCATCACCCTTCACAAACAAGGAACAGGATACAAAAAGATAGCGAAGGCACTGAATGTTCCCAGAGACACCATTGGAAGCATAGTACACAAGTTCAAAGTTAAAGGAGCAGTGGTTACACTACCAAGACGGGGCAGAAAAAGGAAGCTATCAATGGCTGCAACCAGATTTCTGAGAAGGCATGTTGAGAAAAACGATTGAGTGACTGCTAAAGACCTGCAGCAAGACTTGGTGGCAACAGGCACTGAGGTTTCAGTTTGCACAGTAAGGCGTGTACTAAACGCAGAAGGTTTCCATTCCAGAACTCCAAGACGTACACCACTACTGACCCAAAAGCACAAGAAAAGAAGTTGGCTCCAATATGCTCAAAATCATATAAATAAGCCACATAATTTTGGGATTCTGTTCTGTGGAGCAACAAAACAAAATTGGAACTTTTCAATCCGATGGATAAGCGGCATGTCTGGAAGAAGAATATACCATCTGCTGAAAAAAACACTCTGCCTACAGTTAAGCATGGTGGTGGCTCGGTGATGCACAGGGGCTTCTATACATCCTCTTGCATTGGAAACCTGCAGCATGTGGCAAGCAAGATGGATTCATTGAAGTATCAGGAATCTTAGGAGAAAATGTCATACCATCTGTGAGGAAGCTGAAGCTTGGGCGTCATTGGACCTTCCAACAGGACAATAATCCCAAGCCTGCCTCAAATTCCCCCAAGGCTTGGTTGCAGAAGAAGTCCTGGAAGATTCTACAGTGGCCATTACAGTCATCTGACTTAAACCCCATAGAAAATCTCTGGTGGGATTTGAAGAAGGTGGTTGCAGCACGCAACCCCAAGAATATTACTGAACTGTAGGCCAGTGCTAATAAGGAATGGGCTAAGATTGCTCAGGAACACTGCCAGAAGCTGGTGTCTGGCTATGCATCTCATTTGCAGCAGGTCATAACAGCAAAAGGGTGCTCTAGTAAGTAGTAAAGATGCTTGCCATGAAGGGGTTGAATAATTTTGAGACTGTAGAATTCATTAAAAGTTGCATTCTCAGTTGACTTTGGGGAAACTTCTTGAAGCATTCATTGTGTTAAGCTATTTCAATTGTTTTTGTTTGATTTGTTCAGTGCAAACAGCTGAAAGTCTGTACATTTTAACAATAAACTTGATTTACAATTAGGGTTGAACTATTTTTATTACAACTATATGTATTTTTCTGTGTTATATGTGTATATATGTCTGTAAATACATACAGCAGCATTAAAAATTTCGGGTCACTTAGACACTTCCTTATTTTCCATGAAAATATACATGAAATTAGTTTGAATAAGTGTGATGAGAGTGGGAAGTGACGTCACTGGATGGGGGCGGGCTTAGGTCCGTTTGTCTGTGTCGCAGTTACTTAGTGAGATCAATGCTGCCAGATGTATATTTCCATGCTCTACAATAAAATAGAGTTGTACCATCTTTGCTGTGTCCTGCATCTCATGACATGGTGTCAGAAGTTCTTGCCTGCGCTTCTGTTTCCTGATTGATGATGATGTCAAAGTTTACCCCACCTGAGCCTTTTGATTTCTCTCAGCCTGCAGCTTGGCCCACATGGCGTCAGCGGTTTCAGCGCTTCAGGATTGCTTCCAAGCTGGACAAGGAGAGTGGTGAAGTATAAGTTAATTCTCTTTTATACTCTATGGGGAAAGATGTGGAGCCAGTGTTCAATGCCATTACTTTCCAAGAAGGGGAAGAATTTGACTTTGAAATAATTATGAATAAACTCAGTGCCCACTTTGTGCCCAAAAGAAATGCGATTCATTAGAGGGCTTGTTTTCACAAACATGCTCAGCGTGTGGGAGAATCTGTGGAGTCATTTATGTGCAGCCTGTATGGACTAACTGAATTCTGTGAGTTTGGTGTTGCTAAAGAAGAGCAAATCAGAGACAGAATAGTCATAGGAATTGCAGATGCTGAAGTCTCACTGAAGCTACAGTTAGAGTCTGATTTAACATTAGATGGGGCTATTAGGATGGCCCCCCAGAGTGAACTGGTGAAAAAGCAAAGTGCTGATCTGAGGTCTGAGAGTATTGTGGATGAAGTGCAGCAGTTCAGGAGAGCTGCTAGTGAAAGGCACAGTGTGAGCGGTAGACCTAAGACAACAGATAGGCCTAGAAGTGGATGGGCGCAGCATGCCCGATGCACACGGTGCAACAGTGCCCATAATCAGAGTGTCATATGCCCTGCTAAAGACAAAAGATGTAGCAAAATGTAACAGGATGGGCCATTTTGAAGTGGTGTGTAAGACTAAATATATTAAGGAGATGCAGGTGGATAGCGACCAGGAGGGTCAAGAAGTGTCCTTTGTGGGGTCTGTTATTGAACAGCCGGGTTCGGAAGATGATTGGAGGGTTGCTCTTACTGTAATGGGAGCCAGAGTTGCCTTTAAGATTGACACAGGAGCAGACATCACTGTAATGTCTCTTGCAGCATTCATAAAACTGCATCGACAGCCCCAGCTGGCAAAAGTTACAACAAAAATCCATAGTCCTGGTGGCCGCATTGATTGTGCGTTGAAATTTCTTGCCAGCTGCGAGTACAAGCAAAGGAAATTCACCATGTGTGTGCATGTGATTAGAGGTCAGTGTGTTAACAACTTATTGAGCAGAAAAGCAGCCTGTGGTTTGGGCCTAGTAGCCAGAGTGAATGAAATCTCAGAAGATATGTTTGGTGAGTTGGGCCTACTGTATTGCAACCCTGTCCGTATTTTACTTAAAGGTGACCCAGTCCCATACAGCATTACCACTCCCCGTAGAATTCCGATCCCGCTCATGCCTCAAGTGGAGAAGGAGCTTCTGCGTATGAAGAATATCGGGGTTATTGAAGAGGTTGTTAAAGCAACTGACTGGTGTGCCCCCATTGTGCCTGTTGCAAAGAAAAACGGGAAGGTACGCATCTGTGTAGACTTGAAAAGGCTGAATGAGGCCTGGAAGAGAGAGATATGTGCTGCCGACACTTGAAGACATAGCTCTGAAATTGGCTGGGGCAAAGTTCTTCTCTACATTGGATGCTTCTAGCGGCTTCTGGCAGATAGCTCTAGATCCAAAGTGTCGCAAACTGACTACCTTCATTACACCAGTAGGTCGGTTTTGCTTTTGCAGACTCCCCTTCGGGATATCTTCTGCTCTTGAAATCTTCCAAAGAGAAATGAGTTCTCTCCTAAGAGAGCACATGGGCACGGCAGTCATCATGGATGATATCTTAGTATATGGGTCTACATTGGAGGAACATGATCAGCGATTGAGCTGTGTGCTGCAGACTATCAGAGAGTCTGGGCTGAATCTAAACAAAGAGAAATGACATTTTGGGAAAGCTGAGTTATGTTACTTTGGGCATATCATCAATGGGGATGGCATCAAGCCAGTCCCCGAGAAACTTTGTGCTATTGAACAGATGAAAAGTCCTTCTGATGTACATGAGCTGAGACAAATATGGGGCCTTGTAAATTATGTGGGCAGGTCCCTTCCAGATTTATCCACAATACTACACCCTATCACAGAATTGCTAAAGAAAGATGTTGCCTGGGTCTGGGGACCTTCACAGGAAGAATCTTTTATGCAAGTCAAGTCCCTGCTGGGGTCTGCCCCAGTGTTGGGGTTCTACGACCCTTCCAAAAAGACTGTGGTTAGTGCTGATGCGAGCAGTTATGGATTAGGGGCCGCCCTCCTGCAGCTGAATGAAAACAAACTACAGCCCATTGCCTACTGTTCCCGTACACTGACGGTTGTTGAGTCAAAATATGCCCAAATTGAGAAAGAGTGCCTGGCTGCAGTTTGGGCCTGTGAGCTCTTTCAGTGTTACCTAGTGGGTTTAGAGAAATTTAGCCTGGAGACTGATCATAAACCGCTAGTCCCTCTAATCAACTCCTATGAAATTGACAAAACACCCCTAAGATGCCAGAGACTTCTAATGAGGCTGCTCAGGTTCAATGTTCAGGCAGTGCATGTGCCGGGGAAACAACTGGTTGTGGCAGATACACTATCCAGGCTCCCGCTGGCTGTTGCTGAAGAGTCTTCAACGGAATTGTATGTGAAAGTGTATGTAGATTCAGTCTGGCCTCCAAGTCCATTTCTTCAGGGAAACTAGAACAAATAAAGAAAGAGACATATTTAGATACAGACCTTTAAGAAGTTATAAAGTACATAAAAGAAGGTTGGCCCGAGAGTCGGGCAGCCTGGCTGTCTTTAAGTTCTTACCAGTCAGAGAGGTCGCAGCTCACAGAGCTGGATGGGTTGGTGCTGTTCCAGGACCGCATTGCTATTCCTGTCAGCATGAGGCAAAAGATGTTAAACAGAATTCACAATGGCCACTTAGGCATTACAAAGTGCAGAGAAAGGGCAGCTATGGCAGTATGGTGGCCTGGGATCAGTTCCGACATTGCAAGCCATGTGTCTAAATGTGCCTTTTGCCGGGAACGCCGGCCTACTCAGAGAAGGGAGCCCTTGATTTCTACTCCGCTGCTTGCAGGCCCGTGGCAGAAAATAGCTTCTGATTTGTGCAAACTGCACGGAAAAAAGTTCCTAGTCGTGATTGACTACTATTCCAGGTATTTAGAAATTGCACCTTTGAATGAAATCACAAGTCAAGCCGTTATCACTCGTCTCAAGAGCTTGTTCGCCCAGTGGAGCATACCAATGGAGTTGGTGAGTGATAACATTCCACGTCAAGTCCACATTACCCGCAGGCTAATGGAATGGCTGAAAGGGCAGTTCAAACAACAAAATTCATTTTGAAGCAATCTGAGCCGTACCTGGCCCTCTTGTCCTATAGGGCAACTCCCATTCAAGCCACGGGGTTTAGCATGGCACAACTCATGCTAGGACGCCAGATTCGCACCACCTTACCCTCTGTGGGTGTCTTCCAGCCAACTAGCTCTATTCCTTGGGACAAAGTCCTTAGGAGGGATGAAGAGGCAAAAAGGGGCTATCGATTCTTCTACTATAGGAGACATTCTGTGAGGCTCTTGCAGGAGCTGTATGCAGGTCAAAGTGTCAGAATTAAACTGGATGATGAGATGAAATGGAAGATGCCTGCTATGGTAATTGGACACTCTCCAGAACCAAGGTCTTATGTAGTCCTTACTGATGGAGGGACAGTCACACGTCGAAATCGAAAACATCTTCAGCCTGTACCTGAGAGTTTGGAACTGGATGCCTCAGTACCACCGCCGGTGGGATCCCCTGTTTTAAGAGGGGTGCATTCCCCTCAGCAATATCACAGTGGGGATATGTCTTTGCCTCCAGTGGACTCTCAATCACCTTCTTCTGTATCAGAGGACAGTTCATGTAGAGTTACATCAAGCGGAAGAGTGGTGAAACTTCCGGCCCGATATCGGGATTAACATTAGTTAGAGCAGTGACCGGAAGTATGGGCAGAATAATCCCATGGTCACTGTGGACTAGGGTAGTCTACCCTGATGTTCAAGTCAGGATGTAATTCATGTTGTTTATACAAATATTCTCTTTAATGTGTTACTTGTTATATACTGTTAAAAACTGTTTTTGTATGCTTTTTGTATACTTTGTTATTTGTTATATTCAAATGAAAAAAAAATGTATGCCTTGTCCTTTGAAAAGGGGGAAGATATGATGAGAGTGGGGAGTGACGTCACCGGATGGGAGCAGGGCTTAGGTCCATTTGTCTGTGTAGCAGTTACTTAGTGAGATCAATGCTACCAGATGTATATTTCCATGCTCTACAATAAAATAGCGTTGTACCATCTTTGCTGTGTCCTGCATCTCATGACAATAAGAAATATTGCCATTCACAAGGTTAGAAATAATTTTATGTGAAATAATAATTGTTTCCTTCAAACTTTGCTTTCGTCAAAGAATCCTCCATGTGCAGCAATTTCAGCCTTGCAGACCTTTGACATTCTAGTTTTCAATTTGTTGAGGTAATCTGAAGATATTTCATCCATGCTTCCTGAAGCACCTCCCACAAGTTGGATTGGCTTGATGGGCACTTCTAACGTACCATACGATCAAGCTGCTTCCACAACAACTTAAAAGGGTTGAGATCTGATCACTGTACTGACCACTCCATTAAAGACAGAATACTAGCTGACTGCTTCTTCCATAAATAGTTCTTGCATAAGTTTGGAGTTGTGCATTGGCACATTGTACTGTTGTTGATGGAAATTGGCTTTAATCAACCAATAAAAATATGCAATATGCAGGTGCTTGTGTTTGGTCTTCTTGCTATCAAGATTTCTTTTTCAACATATATGTCAAATGGATAGATTTTATCAGAGACTAATTATTACCTGAGTCCATAGTATGCAAAAACTTGTATCTGTTTAATTAGCCACTTTGTACTGGAACATTTCCCTCTTTTAATGTGTTCCCAATGAACAATTCTTACCTGCTGGAGTGTATTACATTGTTCACAAACACTCATTTGCCATTATTTTGTCTTTTGAAATAGCTGCTGTTGCCTATGTATTGAAACCACCACCTATACATAAAATATGAATACTACTATGTTCTATATAAAAAAACGTGTAAACAAGTGGCAGCAACTTTAATAATCCCCCCAATGGGGGTGGGAGAAATAGCAACTCAAATATTAAAGGGATATGAAACCCAACATTTTTCTTTTGCGATTCCGACAGAGCATACCATTTTAATTTTTTTTTTCCAATTTACTTCTATTGTCAAATTATCTTAGTTCCCATGATATTCTGTGTTGAAGAGATACCAGGAAGCCATCTGGAGAACTACATGACTGGAAATAGCCCTGCCATCTAGTGCTCTTGAAAATGGATATCATTATTGCAAAATGGCTGCTATATAGTGCTCCAGATATAGGCCGGCTCCTAAGTATACGTCCCAGCTTTTAAACAAAAGATATGAAGAGAACAAAGAAAGATTGATAATAGAAGTTAATTAATAAAATTGCATGTTCTATCTGAATCATGAATGAAAAAAAGTGGGTTTCATATCTCTTTAATTCTTAAATGTTCTTTATAACTATTGACATTTGTGTATAGAGATAAGAAAATAAGATAACGAGCGCTGCTCTCACTGCAAACACAGCCCATTTTAAATGGTTCATGCACCAAAATAAACCTAAATGAGCCATTCATCATATACTCAGCAGCTGGTATAATAACATTAAGGGAAAATATTTTTACAGTTAATTGTCCCTTTAAACGTATTACTTTTATATTAATTGTGCTACATTTATTAAAGATGATACCTACATTTATACATTCTCTTGGCTCATAATGCTTTTTTCTGAACAAAGTTCTAAACTGCTAAAAAAAAATGTCATGTCAAGGCCTGATGGCTCAGTTTAATAGCTGAGTAGTTATGATTCTGAGATTTTAATTCTCATCAAGGCCAGCAATTAAGTCTCATCAGGACCAGACAACTTCTGGGTTAAAGGGACAGTCTACACCAGAATTTTTATTGTTTTAAAAGATAGATAATCCCTTTATTACCCATTTCCCAGTTTTGCATAACTAACACAGTTATAATAATATACTTTAAACCTCTGTGATTATCTTGTATCTAAGCCTCTGCAAACTGCCCCTTTTTTCAGTTCTTTTGACAGACTTGCAGTCTAGCCAATCAGTGCCTGCTCCCAGATAACTTCTCGTGCACAAGCACAGTGTTATCTATATGAAATACGTGAACTAACACCCTCTAGTGGTAAAAAACTGTTAAAATGCAATCTGAAAGAGGTGGGCTCCAAGGTCTAAGAAATTAGCATATGAACCTCCTAGGTTAAGCTTTCAACTAAGAATACCAAGAGAACAAAGCAAAATTGGTGATAAAAGTAAATTGGAAAATTGTTTAAAATTGCTTGTGCAATGTTAAATGCCGACAGAGTATGTTGTCAGCATTTACGATGTTGGGCGGACCTGATTCACTACATCGAAGCATGTCTGCCCGGCATTTAATAAATCTACCCCTAAAACTTTACACTTATTTTGTCAATATTTAAACAGCTAATGAAACTTTAACAAACACATCTATACGTTATTCTCAGAACAATCTTTTCATTGAATGCATCATTCTTTCTAGCATTCATTTAGTGTTTAATGACCCTTTAAAGTATTTTTAATTTTGTCTTGATCAGGCTTCATTAAAAATTGACTGGGAAGCCTCTATGGCCCAAAAAAAGCAGTTCCCCAAACCTACTAAGCCATCTAAGTTTAAGGGACAATATAGTCAATATTAAACATTCATGATTCAGAAAGAGCTTGCAATTTTAAACAACTTTCCAATTTACTTCTATTATCAAATTTGATTTTCTCACTTGGTATCCTTTGTTAAAAAGCATACTTAGGTTGGTTCAGGAGCAGCAATGCACTGCTGGGAGCTAGCTGTTGATTGGTGGCTGCACATAAATGCCTCTCGTAATTAGCTCAACCAATATTTCCAGCTATCTTCTTTTACAAAGATACAAAAAAATATATATAAAAAGTATTATCTTTAAGAAGAATTCAACTCAATATTAAAGTCAACTTTCCTTTGTGTTCCTAAATCTAACCAAATACTGTTTCTGAATTAACTTCAGACTGTTAAAGCAAAATAAAGCATATCACTGTTTTGGGACCTTACCTTTGTTATCCCACACATAATGATGTAATGGTTTACTAGGCTGGTTTGCTGCTAAATGTGATGCTATTCAATATTTGATTTGATTTGACTTGTCAGTGTTGCTGTCTTAGCAAAAATTGGCAGGGCAGAGCTTAGAATATATATATAATATATAATGTATATGTTTACCATGTGTGTATATATATATATATATATATATATATATATATATATATATATATATATATATATATATATATATATACACAAAACAACCCCCTTTGAAAATCAGGTTTATTGTCAAAATTTACTTATTTTTAGTTGTTTGCAATGAACAAATGAAACAAAAGCAATTGAAATAGTTCAACACAACAAATGCTTCAAGCGGTTTTCCCAAATGCGACTGAAAAAACTACTTTTAATGAATTCTGCAGTCTCAAAATTATTCAACCATTATTATTCAACCATTTCTTAGCAAGCATCTTTAGTACTTAGTAGAGCACCCTATTGCTGTTATGACCTGTTGCAAACGAGGTGCATAGCCAGACACTAGCTTCTGGCAGTGTTCCTGAGGAATCTTAGCACAGCCCTCATGAGCAATGGTCTCCAGTTTAGTAATATTCTTGGGTTTACGTGCTGCCTTCTTCAAAATTCCACCAGAAATTTTCTATGGGGTTCAAGTCAGGTGACTGTGATGGCCACTGTAGAAACATTCATGACTTCAATCAAGCCTTGGTGGAATTTGAGGTATGCTTGGGATTATTGTCCTGTTGAAAGGTCCAATGACGCCCAAGCTTGCGCAGAAACATGGGCATCAAACTCCATTTGGAGCTTGATAATTCGGCCCCATAGTGTTCTTTTCAGCATATGCTTCATTCTTCTTCCTCCAGACATACCGCTGATCCATTGGGACGAAAAGTTCCAGTTTTGTTTCATCGTATTGAAAAAGTAACAAGCGCAAGCCCATATCAAGGTAGACGTTATAAACTTTATTCCACACACTGCAGTTAAAAATACTTACAAGATAAAAAAGGTAACAAGCCTGTATCCCAATCAGGGAAGAATAGTGGAAAGTCTCAGATTCTTAGTCCAAATCCAGTGTATCTGAAGTCTTTCAATATGTTGACGCCAAGATTATTCCTGTTAGCTGATTTCTTTAATGGAGCACCACAAAGCTCCACACCAATGCGTTTCGTCCGCCCTATGCAAACTTTTTCAAGAGGATAAATGGTTATACATTAGGCTACTAAGCGTGCCATTAAATTGCTAATGCCTCCTTCCTATTGGCTGCTGAATGGCTAATCCGGTGTATCAATCCGGACCAGCCTCACTTTATGGGTGTTACTGAACTGACCGTCATCGTGACGTTACCCAATCGGATATCCCAGGTGAAAGCTGCGTCATGGTTGTTTCAGCTCGATAGGCAGTATCATTGTCAAAAAGTCAAATGACAGTTAGAAGTCAGACTGCCAATACCTTTAATAGCCTAGAAAACAACTCTTGGCAAGTTTGAAAGGAAATTCATTTAAAACATTAATTTAGAATGGGCAGCAGGTTAATCTAAACATCCTGTATTATGACTATATCTAGGATGTTAAAACCTATTACACAGTGTATATATAAAGATAAACACTAAGTTAAAAACATTATTCATATAATATGCAGAAAAAAAATCTGATTGCAATAAAAATATATATGTACAATATTACAAGTCTATATAAATAAAATCATAAATAAAACCAATAATAAAAAAATCATTCATAATTCCACTGTGTACCTAAAATCTTTACATTATTTATCCTTACATTGTTCTTATATCATGAATGCCTGCAGATCCAAGTCTATGTTTAACCCTTTTGGTGTCATACAGTCCAGCATATGTAACCATTTGGTTTCACATTGCCTTAATTTCATTAATCTTTGCTATAGATTTTATTACACTCACAGGTTAGGCTGTACACCGCATACATGGACACACAAGAAGCCTTATCCTTAATTTTAAACTCTTTTGTTTGGTCCCAATTATAGATAGAGTCTTCCTTTTTAATCAGTCCAGACATGCAGCAGTTTAGTCTGCCACACGTAAGGGTTCCTCCCTTATTCGGACCCCAAGCTGAGAGTGTCCCTTTGAAATCCTTCCCAGATCTTAATTTGGAAGGGGCCAGTATATTTTTTATATTTTTATTTTTCTTAAAGATAGTAACTGGATTTTTCTCCAAATGAGGGCCCAAAATAGGGTCAGATAACAGGATATTCCAATGCCTCTTTAAGGTAGATTTAATAAAACAAGCCCCTAAATTGTATGTAGTAATAAACTTTGCTTCTGTTTTCTTATTGCTAAAAAGAGTTGTATCCTTATTTAGCATCAATTCCTCCCTACTTCTCTTGCTACTATCGTTTTAGCTTTCAGGATTAAACTTTCATCATACCCTTTCTGTAATAATTTATGTTCTAGGATGATGGCTTCTTTCTCAAAATCATCTAGAGCTGTACAATTTCTGCAGATTCTTAGAAATTGGCCCAATGGTATGTTATTTTTCCATTGGGGTAGATGTCCACTCTCTGCGTTTAGGAAACCATTACTATCGGTGGTTTTTCTGTACTTTTTCACTGCTGTTTTGCTAGTAATTGTGTCCAAATACAGGAGCTGATCTAGAAATTCCATCTGTTCTTTATTCACTTTCCTTGTGAATTCTAGATTGAGGTTATTCTTATTCATATGCCTGATAAATTCCAGGGCATCATCCTCTTCCCCTTTCCAGACCATGAGAATATCATCAATGTATCTATGATACATCAATATATTCTTCTCAAAAGGGTTATTGTTCCACACATACCTCTCTTCAAAGACCGCAATGTAAACATTGGCATAAGAGGGGGCCATAGATGTCCCCATGGCCGTTCTCTGTATTTGCTGGTAAAATTTATCTTCAAAAGAGAAGTAGTTGTGAAACAATATAAATTCAACCCCCCTGGCTAAGAACTGAATCAGTGTAGATGATAAATCACTATACTTATTAAAAAATTCTACAAATGTTTCTACTCCCTGTATATGTGGAATATTTGTGTACAGGGATGTGACATCATAGCATATCCATAAAAGGTCTTTGTTCCAATTCAGTCCCTCAAAAAATTTTATGGTCTCAGTAGTATCCTTCAAGTAGGATTTAATAAGTTTAACACATGGTTGTAAAAACCAATCCAAATAACAAGAAAGGTTACTCATCAGAGAACCCACCCCGGAGATGATCGGCCTCCCCGGTGAGTTCTGCAGGTCCTTATGCGCCTTTGGTAGATGGTAAAACAAAGGTGCAGAAGGGCAAGAGGTCAAAATGAAGTTGGCCTCCTTAGTATTCGGGATGCCATCCTCCTTCCCCTTAGATTCAAGGATATTTAGTTCAAGACTGTACTAGGGTGTAGGATTCTATCTATCTTCTTGTATGTGTTACTACAGCTCAACAATCTGTATGCTTCTGACAAATAGGTGTCACGATCTTGAACTACAATCCCACCCCCCTTGTCCGCTTGCCTGATGACTATGTTTGTGTCTGATTTAAGTGTATCCAGGGTCTTTCTTTCTTGATGGTTAAGGTTATCCCTATACTTGAATCTGCCATTCTTAGATTGAGTCTTAAAATAATTCCTAAACTCTTCCTTCACTATCTCATTGAATACAGGAATATAATCACCCTGTGCGAAAATTGGATAAAAAGAGGATGGACACTGCTGCACATCAAGTACCATTTATGAACTGTTAGTTATTAATATAGATACAAACAACATTGTTTATGGTGTATAAGGTTTATTGATGTTCTCCAAGCCCTCTGTGTACTTGTTCAAATGACTATGAGGTCATGTCTAATTTTTTTTATTGTATTGTATTATCATTATCAAACTAATAAAAAGTAAAAAAAAAAAAAAAAAAAAAAAGACGATGGACATTTGAAGTGACTATGCTTAATAAGATTACCCTCTTCATGCATGCTCAGATTGAGAAGAGTTTGATCGTCTGAGACATCCACATTAAAGTGCATCTTCTGTTGCGCCTCTTCTTCGAGGCTAACAAGTGTGCTCAGAGCTTTATAATCACTCTCACTAAAGGTGACCTGAGAGGTGTCATCTTTATTATTATTAAAATTATTCTTTATAAAATAACGTTGTAACGTTAATTTATGAATATACTTTTGTAAATCAATAAACACTTCAAAACTATTTGGTTGGCTGTGTGGAGCAAATTTAAGACATTTTCCTAGTAGTTTATATTCAAAGTTTGTGAGAGTTCTTTTAGATAAATTGAACACATCTTTTTTTCTCCTCCTCTAATGTCTGCATCTTGTTCTTACATTCCCTAACTTGTATCCCTGCTCTGGATCCTCGTCTTGTTTCCACCTTCTTTCTGCTCTGTATCTTCTCTTCCCTCTTTTCTAGAGGATGATATTCCGATTGTTGACTCCATTGCCCCCTCCCAACCCTCGCCCTCTCCTCCTGATGGTGATAATTGTAATGGGCCTTTTGAAGCCAAGTTTGTTAAAGGTCTCTCCCTCCATAAAAAAGAGGAGGAGGAGGAGGAGGGGGAGGAATGGGAGGGATGATAGTTACTATGTTGATTATTGGACTGTCTATTAGGTTGTTTCTATATTTTGTTTCTTCACTCTACAGAACAGAATCCCAAAACTTCTGTGGCTTATTTATACGATTTTTAGCATATTGAAGCCAACTTTTCTCGTGGTTTTGGGTCAGTAATGGTGTACGTCTTGGAGTTCTGGCATGGAAACCTTCTGTGTTTAGTACAGGCCTTACTGTGCAAACTGAAACCTCAGTGCCTGTTGCCACCAAGTCTTGCTGTAGGTCTTTTGCAGCCACTTAAGGATTTTTCTCAACCAGCCTTCTCAGAAATCTGGTTGCAGCAGTTGATAGCTAACTTATTATGCCCTGTCCAGGTAGTGTAACCACTGTAACTTTAACTTCATACTTGCAAATTATGCTTCCAACAGTGTATCTAGGAACATTCAGTTCCTTCGCTATCTTTTTGTATCTTGTTCCTTGTTTGTGAAGGGCAATAATCTTGTCTCATAACTTTTTGAACCATTCTTTTGACTTAGCCATATTTCAAATGCGGCACTCAACAAAACCCTAGCCAGTTCAGGTATTTCATGTGTTCTAGCTCAAGCATACCTGGTGCAACTAATGAAGCCAGGGATTAGTTGCATCAGGTGTGCTTAAGACAACACCTGCTTTGCATGCTGTGATGAGGGATTCTATGAAGGGGAAGAATCATTTTAAGACTGTAGAATTCATTAAAAGTTGCATTTTCAGTTGAATTTTCATATAAATCATTCATTGGGGCCGAATGGAGCATGATGCCCCTGTTTCCGCGTGAGCCTTAAGGCTCCCCGGAAACAGTAGTTATGAAGCAGCAGTCTACAGACCGCGGCTCCATAACTTGTCTGCTGCCTCTGAGGCTGTGGTCTTCAATTCGCCCAATCCTATACGATCGGGCTTATTGACTCCCTCGCTAGCGGCTGATTGGCCATGAATCTGCAGGGGACGGCATTGCACAAGTAGTTCACAAGAACTGCTTGTGCAATAAAAAATGCTGACAGTGTATGCTGTCTGCATTTATCAATGTGTGGCGGACATGATACGCTACATTTTATCATGTCCGCTCGCACTTTGGTAAATTGGCCCCATTTTGTCAAGCTATTTCAATTGCTTTTTTTTTTATTTGTTCATTGCAAACAGCTGAAAGTCTGTAAATTTTGATAATAAATCTGATTTGCAAGGGGGTTGAATATTTTTTATTACAACTGTGTATATATATATATATATATATATATATATATATATAATATATATCTAAGTTTTATAATTGCATTTCTAAATGATTAGAAATGTTGTTGTTTAAAAAAATGCGTGAACAGAAGGATTTGCTTGTTGCTATTGTTCTTTCATTCTATTAATAACTTTAAATAATTTCTCCATCTGTTGCTAAATGGGATTCAACACGTAAAATACTAAACGAAACAAAAAATATCTAAAGTACAGAGATAATTAACTTTTTCACTAATGGTATTGGTACACTGAAAGAAAAGGGACACCTTCAGAAGAATGTAGTCACTGTGATAAGAGTTTAGGTATGTTGTATGTAAAGCTTACCAAATCCATCTACTTTCAGTAGTCTATGTTAATATAATGGCATGGCATGTAAGCAAAGTTTCTGTTTCTTGAGTGCAATGTGATAAATAACTATTACCAGTATAACTATCAATGCATAAGACAAAGCTGGCATTTTAAATAAAAAGCATAATTTATTTTTGGTGCAAGATTAATTTTAGTAGCTGTTTCCTAAATGATGCTGCTTTTTCTTCCAAGACCACACACTATCTGTATTTAAATAAAGACTTGAATGAAACCCCCTTAATAGTGTACAGGAACATGAAATCCTTCATTTGAAAAAGGCAATTCTCCTCTTTCAAATGAGTGGTCTTTGGTCTGTTTAGCTGCGCATGAGTGAAAAAAATCAAAGGCAAAAATGTGACAGCATTGGTTCAATATTATGGGACAGGTGACTCTAAAGAAGCCTCTACCACACTCTTACCATAGAACTATATCATCAGGTGGGTGTGTTGCATTCAAAATAGGTGTTTCATGTCTTTAGAGCTGTCATGTAATTCCCATAGTATTAATGATCACATGGCAGCAGCCACTAGGATTCTTGTTGAGGCCCTGATAGTCAAAACTTCTTTGCTTAGGTAAAATATCCTAAAATTATCCTCCAGCCCTGCGAGATCCCTAGTGTAATTTTCAAAAGACAGATTTTGCTTTACTTCTCCAAGGGGCGTTCCCTGCAATTCAGTGAGTGAAAAAGAAACAAGCCCAGTGCTGTATAGCACTGCAAGACATGACAGTTCTGCTGCATTTACACTTTGTGCTTTCTATTTTATATCACTTAACACTTCAGATTACATTTTATTACATTTAAACTTAGCATTTTCTATTTTGTATTTTATTTTGTATACCCCAGAGTATTAAGGATTTGGATTTTACAAATTCTGATTATGCCTTCACAGTTTCTGTGTAACTTTAACAAATTAGTCTTATACTTTGTATATTTATGTGTATCTTATTATATTGCACTTTGCATGTTTTTTATTTAGATTAAAACTGAAAAACCATCAGCTTAAGTTTCCCAGAGAGCATCATTACTTTCTATGGGTTAGATAATCAAACATTCTCTATTTGATAGATTATATTATTATAGATTATAAAGCTGACTTTAAAGGTCCAGAACTCACAGAATTTTCTAAGAAAGGGGGAGGAACCTGGAAATCCCAGAGAGATGAGAGATGCCTTCCATAAGAAGTTATAAAACTCTCTGGGATACAAAAGTTCACACGGAGAGAGAAGGTAACTGGGAAACTCCTGGGGCTTATATAAAAACTTTGTTTGCATCAATTCCAAATAAAACTAAAAGTTTTCACTACAATTTAAGCTGCTTTTGTCTATATTTTAGTGTATATTACACTTATTTAGTTAAAATAAGTGTATTGTGAATATTGAGCAAACTTCACCTGCATACAGCTGGCAAGACAAATGAATAAGACAATCTTGTTTAAAATGCTTAAAAAAGTTCACAAGACTTGTGAGAGAGCTTCAGACAAAGGGGTCTATTTAACAAGGGCCGAATAGCCCCTGTTCCCCTTGTTTCCGCGCGAGCCTTCAGGCTCACCGGAAACAGGAGTTAAGAAGCAGCGGTCTTAAGACCGCTGCTCCTAAACTCATACGCCGCCTCTGAGGCGGCGTATAGCAATCCGCCCGATCATGTACGATCGGGCTGATTGTTACCCCCTGCTAGCAGTCGATTGGTTTGATCTGCATGGGGGCGGTATTGCACCAGCAGTTCACAAGAACTGCTGGTGCAATGATAAATACCGACATCGTATGCTGTCAGAATTTATCGATGTGCGGCGGACATGGTTCGCTACAGCGGATCATGTCTGTCCACACATATATTAATAGACTCCAAAGCCTGTGAACTCTCCTGTTCAGGCCAGGGAACTGCCCTGTCCCTCCCACAATCAGAAAGTGTCAGTTTTATTTTGCAATGCAGCAAATACAAGGTGCAATGTAAAAGGTACACAGAAATATACAAAAATATGATCCTAAGTTATTAAAGTAACAGAAACTTTCAAAGCTTAATAAGAATGTTTATATTCAATGCTAGATCAAAATTTTAATGTTTTAAAATATAAATATGAAAGTGCAAAACTTAAATGCAATAATGCAATAATACTGCAATAAAACAGTTACATGCAAGCCAAAAGTTGTGTGCACCACTCGTATTACGAGTTGAAATTAAACACAAACACGTCAGCTTAATCGTGATTTACCCTAGAATGATTACTACACCCTCAGAGCTCTGGTTAACTGTTTTGTAAAACAAAAAAGTGTCAAAAACACATCAAAAATATATTACAAAGTAAAGTTACATTCATATTAACACTATCAAATACAAATTCTTTTTTAAAAAATTGCACAATAAAGTTATGATATGAGGTCTCAGGTGGGAGGCAAAGGCTTTAACATAGAGATACATACCAATACATGTCTAAATATGTATATGGATATATACATATATATACCGTATTTTCTGGCATATAAGACAACTTTTTAACTCATGAAAATCTTCTCAAAAGTCGAGGGTCGTCTTATACGCCGGGTGTCGTCTTATAAGCCTTATTATTACAGAGTACAGACAACGTTATCCTAAACTGAGCTCCACTGAAACAGAGGCGGGCACTGGGCAGGTGCAGAGGTTGCCAAGGAGATGTGTTGTATATAATGGCGGGCAGTGAGGGCTCGTTTGTTGCAATTACTGGGGAGTTAAATAAGTTTTGGAAAGCAACGCCACACTGATTAGTTGGGAGCTAGTGGGGTTATTACTGTGTTAAGACTCATTGGCAGTGGCAGGAGGGCAGCGATACAGCCAAAGCTAAATCACATGTTCATAGCTTAATAGCGGAGTTATCGTTTTCCAGTAGTTCAAGCTGCAGGCTGCTGATTGTCACACAAGCATGGAGTACAAGTAGTATCCCAGTAGTTCACATGCTGACTGACTTCTATGCCGCTCAGCATGTGAACTACTGGGATACTACTTGTACTCCATGCTTGTGTGACAATCAGCAGCCTGCAGCTCGAACTACTGGAAAACGATAACTCTGCTATTGGGCCGTGAACATGTGCTGCAGTTAAAAGGGGCTCTTACTCTTACATGAGTGCGCTGCAGTTAAAAGGAGCGTGCAGTTGTGGAAGCAGAAGTGTTTAGCGCAGGGCTTACAAACCTGGGCAAAAATGGTGCCTTAAATTGGGTCTGGTCCTAACAGTTGTTTGGAGCCCACAACCTGCCCATGGACCCCCCCAATTTTCCCTGCTACCCGCCACAAACACCCCCCCCCACACACACACAAACTTATGCAACAAAAAATTTATCTGCACACTGGGTGAATTTTGAGGTGAAAACCTACCGTATATCCCATACAGCATACTTGCTCCAAACTGATGATTTTATTTGGTGTGCTTGCTGCATTCATTGAGGGGGTAAGGGGGTAGTCTTATACGGCGAGTATAGCACAAACCCTATATTTTTAACAGGAAAAGTAGGGGGTCGTCTTATATGCCGGAAAATACGGTATATATATATATATATATATATATATATATGTGTGTGTGTATGTGTTCATATATATTGATGTATCTATTTGTGTAAATATGTATATACAGATATATATATATATATATATATATATATATATATAAATAATACAGCATCTCTATCAGCTAAATGCTATATCACAAATTGCACAAGAGGCTCACTTATGCAGACAGTGAACAGAAAATACACAAACGGCTAGATTACGAGTTGTGCTTTATGAGCTGTGCGGTGCTAACGTGCAGTTTTTTCTCACCGCTCACTTTCCTACAGCGCTGGTATTACGGGTTTTTATAAACCCGGCGTTAAAAGACAAGAAGTGAGCGTAGAGCAAAATTGTGCTCCATACTGCACTCCAATACCAGCGCTGCTTAATTGAGCTGGTTGTACGTGCTCGTGCACGATCTCCCCATAGACATCAATGGGGAGAGCAGCGTAAAGCTCCATAACGCAGCCCCATTGATTCCTATGGGGAAGCACATTTTATGTTTACACCTAACACCCTAACATGAACCCCGAGTCTAAACACCCCTAATCTTACACTTATTAAACCCTAATCTGCCGCCCCTCACATCGCTGACACCTATATTATACGTATTAACCCCTAATCTGCCGCTCCGGACATCGCCGCCACCTACATTAAATTTATGATCCCCTAATCTGCTGCCCCCAACATTGCCGACACCTACATTATATTTATTAACCCCTAATCTCCCTCCCCCAATGTCACCGAAACCTACCTACATTTATTAACCCCTAATATGCCGCCCCCAACATCGCCGCCACTATATTATATTTATTAACCCCTAAATCTAAGTCTAACCCTAACACCCCCTAACTTAAATATAATTTAAATAAATCTAAATACAAATTCCTATCATTAACTACATAATTTCTATTTAAAACAAAATACTTACCTGTAAAATAAACCCTAAGATAGCTACAATATAACTAATAGTTACATTGTAGCTAGCTTAGGGTTTTGTTTTTATTTTACAGGCAAGTTTGTATTTATTTTAACTAGGTAGAATAGTTACTAAATATATATTAACTATTTAATAAACTACCTAGCTAAAATAAATACAAATTTACCTGTAAAATAAAACCTAACCTAAGTTACACTAACACCTAATACTACACTACAATAAAATAAATTCCCTACATTAAATACAATTAAATAAAAATAGCTAAATTACAAAAACCAACAAACACTAAATTACAGAAAATAAAAAACAAATGACAAGATCTTTAAACTAATTATACCTAATCTAATAGCCCTATCAAAATAAAAAAAAATAAAAAACTGTTTTTTTTTGGTAATTTAGATAATTTTATTTAATTTATTTAATTGTATTTAATGTAGGGAATTTATTTAATTGTAGTGTAGTGTTAGGTGTTAGTGTAACTTAGGTTAGGTTTTATTTTACAGGCCAATTTGTATTTAGTTAATAACTATTTAGTAACTATTCTACCTAGTTAAAATAAATACAAACTTGCCTGTAAAATAAAAATAAACCCTAAGCTAGATACAATGTAACTATTAGTTATATTGTAGCAAGTTTAGGGTTTATTTTATAGGTAAGTATTTAGTTTTAAATTGGAATAATTTAGTTAATGATAGTAATTTGTATTCAGATTTATTTGAATTATATTTAAGTTAGGGGTGTTAGGGTTAGACTTAGGTTTAGTGGTTAATACATTTAGAATAGTGGCAGCAACATTGGGGAAGGCAGATTAGGGGTCAATACATGTAGGTAGATGGTGGCGATGTTGGGGGCAGCAGATTAGGGGTTAATAAATATAATGTAGGTGGCGGTAATGTCAGGAGCGGATGATTAGTGGTTAATATGTATAATGTAGGTGGTCGCGATGTTGGGGTAGCAGATTAGGGGTTACTATTTAACTAGTGTTTGCAAGGCGGGAGTGCGGCAGTTTAGGGGTTAATATGTTTATTATAGTGGCGGCGATGTCTGGAGCAGCACATTAGGGGTTAAAAATGTTATTATAGTGTTTGCGGTATGGGTGTTAGTGTACTTTTTAGCACTTTAGTTATGAGTTTTATGCTACAGCTTTGTAACGTAAAACTCATAACTACTGACTTTAAAATGCATTAGGAATCTTGTCGGTAGAGGTGGACCGCTCACTTTTTGGCCTCCCAGGACAAACTCATAATACCAGCGCTATGGAAGTCCCATAGAAAAAAGGCTTTACAAAATTTACGTAAGTAGGTTTGCGGTAAGGCCAAAAAAGTGTGCAGTACACCTATATCTGCAAGACTCGTAATAGCAGTGGGTGTAAAAAAGCAGTGTTAGGACCTGCTTTTTTACACCCGCTGCTATTATGGATATTCTTTTTATTTTTACAAAACAAATATCTGATTGAATGCACTAATTACTTTAAGGGAACTAATGTATATTAATGAAATTCATTAGTATATATTTGTTTTCTTTAAATTAGCTCTTAAATACACTGTACTTACCTATAGCATGCTGGGGAGTGGCACTTATCCCAACCCTCCTTCACAGACTCCAGGTCCTAGTTAATAGGATGCTTAGTGCAGTGGATCCCAGAACCTGTGCTAAAGGAGAACGTCTTTTAGCGCAGTCAATGGGTTCCCCTGCAATAAGTCTTCTGTTACCACATCCCTGGAGTCTGAAGAATGGTTAGGATTAGCACATCTATCCCAGCATGCTATTGGTAAGTATCCTACAGGTGACACTGTGTCCTCTCCAGCAAAGGAAGATTTACATTAGTTTTAACAAAAACAAATGTAAATGTTGATGAATACCGAATAGTGCAGTAAACGAATATTCTGAAAAAGCATTTTTTCAGAATATTCTCTACCCATAATTCATCTGAAACAAATTTATTTGCTGCTGCACAAATCTATTAAACTGCTTTACGATTGCATGAAGCAAAGTACAATTTTAGACAGATGAGTAGGACAACAGGTAATAGACTAAATAAAATAGAGTTTAAATAAGCAGTGAAATAGTATCCAATAGACACGATGAATAGAGGCTAGGGGGTCAATTTATTAAGCAGCAGAAGCTGCTTCAGAACACTCATTGTTTCAGGAGCCCCATCATTTAAGGAGACCGCTGCTCCTTAACTTCTCCGCCACCTTTTAGGTGGTGGACTGAGATCATCCTGATCCGATCGGGATGATTGACGGCCTCTGCTAGCCATCGAGTGGCCGCCAGTGAGCAGGGGGCAGTATTGCACAAGCAGTTCACCAGAAATGCTTGTGCAATGTTAAATGCCCACAGTGTATGCTGTCTGTATTTAGCGAGGTCGAGCAGACCTCTTAATAAATCTACCCCAATACGTGTGCATTCCGATCCTTCATTATGATCCTAATGTGAAAGAAGGCGGCCATTTGTAGCATTCAGCTCTTTTCAGAGATTGATTTATTCTTACGAAAGTTCAACATACTAAGATCTGTGCAAATCCAGATATTAGTGTGTTGTTGCACTTTTACAAGAATAAACCCGGCATTGAAAAGAATGCCAGCAGCGGCCGCCTTCTTTCTCATTAGGATACGAAGGATGCAAATGCACACATCTAATAGAGACATAAATTATCGGAAAAGAACATGTACGAGACAGAAATAAGAGTTTTCATAATGAATTTAAATTGAACAATCTCTTCTGTTATTTGAGAACGTATAGTCCGATAATAATATAATTTTCCCCTTTATTTGATCATATTATTGTCCTACATGTTAATGTATGCTTTATATGTTAGTGTATTCATTATCAAACATGAAGTGTTTGCGTTTCTTTTAAATATTAACTGATCATGTTCAATACCTGAAGATCAAGAAAAGTATGAATAGAAAAGAACTGTTTCTTTCTAACAGAATTCTGTATGTACAGAAGGAGCCATTATAATGAAGCATGAACAGCTACAATCAAGCTTTAAATTCAAGCAGGTGCAGAACGTTAACATTGAAAATATGCAGTTTGAAAGTCAAAATGTGTTTACCAGAAATAAATGCGGCTGAAATAGCAAAGATTAAAAATCCTGTGATTATCTGAGGAAAAGAGTTTTATGATGGACTGGAATACCAATATCATACTGTTCCCAGGTAAAATATTTAGTGAAGTTAATGGGGCATTATCTTAAAAATGTTATTCCTCATTAAGGGTCAGATTCCGCTCAAGCATTAACTGTGCTAGAAGCCAGCATTTTGCTCATCGGGTTGCACTCGTATTATGAGTTTCTTTCTCTCGCTAACCCAACAAGCGAAAAAAGCCAAAGTTAGAATATCACGCTTACGTTCACTTACTCCCCCATAGAAGTCAATAGAGTGAGAAAAGTGTGAAAAAAGGGGAATCATTGCCTGAGGCCATGCCGTGATTGGAGGAAGCCGGATTAGTCATTGCTGACCTGTGAAGAGAGGATCTCCGTGTGGGGGAAGCTGCTCTGGCTGTGCAAAGAAGAGAGGTACGTTTTTAAACAAAACGGCTGCTTTCTAAACTTTGATGAATGAAAGTGCCCCTGTTTTTAATAGTATTTTTAAAAACCGGGGCTTTCATTCATCAAAGTTTACCTTCACTTAAATTATGTAAATAATGTTATTTTCACTGCTCCCATTGAAACTGGAATGGATCCTGATGGATTCTGATTAGGACCCTGCAACATTCAATGCAGACAATTGCATATGTGCAGGATTTTGCTTCAAACATATTTTGTATGCAGATCTTTTGCAATACAATGTATAATTGATATTAAATAATAATACCAATAATAATATGATTTAATATAAAAGATGACTTAACCCTTAAAAGAATACAGAGTAAACTAACAACAACAACAGTATAAACACATTATTAAATGCTTTGAATAGATTTGAATTTGAGAATCCTGAGAAAAGTTATGCTAAGCACAATTTGCAGGGCCGCCATCAGGGGGTGACAGGGGTGACTCCTGTCAGGGGCCCAATGGGCCAGGGGGGCCCCATGAGGGCAGAGTGCTAATTGAGCATGATAAATGTTATTATAAGGAGTAAAGTGTTAGCATTTGAGAGGATTTCTGAGTGTGCACTAAACCACTATGCACAGTGTGAGACAGACTTGGCACTTTGTACAGTGTGTGCCTGAGTCAGGCGGCAGATCACTTTCATTTGCAGAGGAGGTAGGACTTACTTAGCAAATGGTGGGGCCAGGGGTCCATAAAAACAATTTTTTTAGCAGCAGTGTATTTATGAATATTTGACAATGCTGTAGAAATTCTATATTTAAAACCATGCAGAAATCTTTCCTCCTCAATACACAAATGGTAGGTGCCCTTTTGGCAGATTTATATATATTATATATATATATATTTGTATATATACAAAAGCTAAATAAAGTGCACTCACTGTTACAGCCACATCTGCTGGGGTGCTGCGTAGAAATATATAGCAATAACAATCAGCCCCCTAAGGGGAAGAAAAACGCTTCACTCTCCGGTCTTTGCAAAAGGTAAAAGCCTTTAATCCATCCTCATAGGCAGTTTAGTAGTAAGAAATCATCCCAAACATTTCGATACCTACTGGTATTTATTTTCAATGGGTTAAAACAAAGTTCCTGTGTCCCAAAAAGCTCCTAACTAACCCACACACCACTCACCTAATTTATATCCCTCGGTGCTAATGCGACTTCCGGTGTCCCGGGACACCGCCCACACATACACGTCACAATGTCAGTATTAAAGTAGAGATAGACTACAGTCAACGCATGGCTAATTACCATAGCCCCGTCTGTGCAAAAACGTAACTTAGGCTGATCATCAGAGGCATTGCGCATGTTGTGTTGCTGTATTCAGGGTAAACACCGGAAAGCCCTGTTTAACTGCTGAAATCTAAAAATAGGATCAATCGCAATCCTTATATTACAGACCTTTAATCATTAAAAGTGTAAGAAAACACTACAGGGAACCCTTGATAATGCTAATACTATATTTGGACTAAACCAACAATTATTTTACTGAAGCCAAATTTCTATCATTAAATCTAATGATTAGCCTAATAAGAAAAACAATAATATTAATGAAAATCAACAAAGTAAGCAAGAAAAAAATAATAACATTAAAGAGATAAAGATAAGCTTAAATGAAAAAAATAAAAAATAATAAAACAAAACAAAACAAATAAATAACCACTAGAAAATTTGATATCTTATTAGTATACTTCAAAGCATACTGGAGTATGGTAGAGAAACACTGAAACTAGCAACAATACACCACTTCTTAACACATCTCCAATTTAGAGGATAGCAGTCCCATATAGTATAAATGTCACATTAGAGCAAATCAATTCAATAGACCAGAGACAACCTAGATCAAGCAATCATAGAAGCCTCTTCATAAGAATACACTGTAATCTAATTGCACATTCAATCCTTTTGGGGTCACAGTGTCCAGTCGGTAGATCCAAGATGTTTTGACTTGGAGAAGTTTTGTGTTTCTATCACCCCCTCTCCGCAAGGGGGGCACACGATCAATTAGCATTGTCCTCAGGCTTGCTGGTGTATGTCCTGCCTGAAGGAAGTGCTGAGCAACCGGCTGGTCCGTTGTCTTTTTGTCTATTGCTGTTCTGATGGCATGACGGTGATTCGCCATTCTTTCACGGAAGGTGGTCGAGGTTTTTCCCACATAGACAAAAGAACATGGGCACATCAGTATATAAATCACATAGGTGCTCATACAGGATAAACTGTGTAGAATTTTGTATTTTCTCCCTGTATGTGGGTGATGGAAATACATCCCAGTCAGCATACTATTATAAGTTGTACAGTCTCCGCATCTATAACATCCTAATTTCCTCTTGGCATCCATCCACGTGCCTTTTTCATAGCATTATATCGGATCATTGTGGACCAAGATATCCTTTAAATTAGATGCCTTCTTATAGACCATGCGTGGAGCTGTCGTACGTAGAAAGGGAAGTGTCTTATCTGTTTTTACAGTATCCCAATTCTTCTTTACAGATTACGTTAGATCTTTCGATAGAGGATTTAAAGTTGTAACAAAATTTATGTTACTTACAGTATTATCCACATCTTTGTTATGTCTCGTGGCTGCAACAGTGTCATTTGGTCATATTGTGCTAGCTTGGTATGTGCCTGTTTAATATCCTTTATTTTATATCCACGTTGTTTCAACTTCGCCTTCATTTCTTCCTCTTGGACGCTCCTGGTCTCCATCAGTGTATTTTTGCGTGCCACTCGCATGAGCTAAGAGGAAACAACCCCCCTCTTGATGTTCTGGGTGGTAGCTAGTAGACAACAATAGGGAGTTCTTATCAGTGGGTATAGAATACAGAGATGTAGAAAATTTACATCCTTCACTATCTGAGTAAATTGTAATATTCAGGTCTAGAAAGGGAATGGTGATGTTACTATATGCAAATTTGAAACGGATAGTAGACTCAATTTTATTGAGGGTGTCAACCCAATGAGTTAATGATTCTTCTGATCCTATCCAAACCAAAAATACATCATCTATGTATCTCACATATAGCTTGATGTTGTTAACCGTCAGAATATTCATAATGTTGGTCTCATACCAAGACATATATATAGATTGGCATATGCGGGAGCCATATTAGAACCCATAGTCATCCCGGACAATTGTAAAAATAAATCTCTCTCAAATTTAAAAAAATATATTTTCCAAACATAAAATGAGTGGTTCAAGAATGAACTCAATGGGAGGTCCCGCATATGCCAATGATTCACTCAGCATAGACCTGACAGCCTGTACACCGCCACCATGTGGGTATGACAGTGTACAGGCTGTCTACATCCATGGTGACCAATAGATCACCAGGTTCCAAACATTTTAAACCCAATAATTTTCTAATGAGTGATGGAGAGTCCAATATAAAGGAAAAGGATTCCTTTACAACAGGTTGGAGATGATGATCAATGAAAAATGGCCACATTGGAGCATAGAGAATCCTGAGCAGACACAATAGGCCGGGAGGCTTAATCAGAGTTTTATGCACTTTAGGCAATAGATATAGAACAGGAATTACCGGAAAAGAAGTGGACATAAAATCAAGCTCACTCTCATTGATCATCCCTGCTTCATGACCACACTTTAAGATGTAGTCAAGTTCCTTTTTTAGGTTAGGGTAAATATTCTCTACCTTAGCTTGTTCACATGTATCAGTGATCATACAGGAACAACTGCGAATAGAGGGATTAAGGTTCACAGGATCAAAATTACTCTGTGTCGTTTAGTTTCCCCGAAACAGACAACACATCAGGAGGGGAGGATACAAAGAAAAAAGTAACCAAAAAGAAGTAGATATTATTTACAATCATAGCAAACGAGTGCTGATGAAAGAAGCCTGTTGAATAAGGGTTTGTCCTTTGTCCCGACACCTAGATTAGATCAATTTCAAATGAATGTAGACATTTATAAACTACAAAGACAATTAAAAATCAAGGATTTTTTTAAGGACAAAGAACAAACTATGTTCAACAGATTTAAATCTCAGAGTAATTTTGATCCTGTGAACCTTAACCCCTCTATTCGCAGTTGTTCCTGTATGATCACTGATACATGTGAACAAGCTAAGGTAGAGAATATTTACCCTAACCGTTCTAAAGGTGAGAAAGAGGCACTACAAAGTTTAAGGAATGATCATTCGATTATTATACATGCGGCGGACAAGGGGGGTTCAATTGTGATTCAGAATTACTCTGACTATTGTGATGAGGCTTATAGGCAGCTCTCTGACCATAAGGTTTATTGTAAACTTAGAGGTAATCCAATGAACTCGTTTAAAATGGAACTTGACTACATCTTAAAGTGTGGTCATGAAGCAGGGATGATCAATGAGAATGAGCTTGATTTTATGTCCACTTCTTTTCCGGTAATTCCTGTTCTATATCTACTGCCTAAAGTGCAGAAAACTCAGATTAAGCCTCCCGGCAGACCTATTGTGTCTGCTCGGGATTCTCTATGCTCCAATGTGGCCATTTTCATTGATCATCATCTCCAACCTGTTGTAAAGGAATCCTTTTCATTTATATTGGACTCTCCATCACTCATTAGAACATTATTGGGTTTAAAATGTTTGGAACCTGGTGATCTATTGGTCACCATGGATGTAGACAGCCTGTACACTGTCATACCACATGGTGGCGGTGTACAGGCTGTCAGGTCTATGCTGAGTGAATCATTGGCATATGCGGGACCACCCATTGAGTTCATGCTTGAACTACTCACTTTCTGTTTCTAAAATAATTTTTTCAAATTTGAGAGAGATTTCTTTTTACAATTGTCCGGGACAGCTATGGGTTCTAATATGGCACCCGCATATGCCAATCTATATACATGTCTTGATATAAAACCAACATTATGAATATTCTGACGGTTAACAACATCAAGTGAGATACATAGATGATGTATTTTTGGTTTGGAGAGGGTCAGAAGAATCATTAACACATTGGGTTGACACCTTCAATAAAATTGAGTCTACTATCTGTTTCAAATTTGCATATAGAAACATCACCATTCCCTTTCTAGACCTGAATATTACAATTTACTCAGATAGTGAAGGATGTAAATTTTCTACATCTCTGTATTCTAAACCCACTGATAAGAACTCCCTATTGTTGTCTACTAGCTACAACCCAGAACATCAAAAGAGGGGGGTTGTTTCCTCTCAGCTCATGTGAGTGGCACACAAAAATACACTGATGGAGACCAGGAGTGTCCAAGAGGAAGAAATGAAGCCGAAGTTGAAACAATGTGGATATAAAATAAATTATATTGAACAGGCACATACCAAGCTAGCACAATATGACCAAATGACACTGTTGCAGCCACGAGACATAAAGGATGTGGATAATGCTGTAAGTAACATAAATTTTGTTACAACTTTTAATCCTCTATCGAAAGCTCTAACGGAATCTGTAAAGAAGAATTGGGATATTGTAAAAACAGATAAGACGCTTCCCTTTCTACATACGACAGCTCCATGCATGGTCTATAAGAAGGCATCTAATTTAAAGGATATCTTGGTCCACAATGATCCGATAAAATGCTATGAGAAAGGCACATGGATGGATGCCAAGAGGAAATTAGGATGTTATAGATGCGGAGACTGTACAACTTATAATAGTATGCTGACTGGGATGTATTTCCATCACCCACATACAGGGAGAAAATACAAAATTCTACACAGGTTATCATGTATGAGCACCTATGTGATTTATATACTGATGTGCCCATGTTCTTTTGTCTATGTGGGAAAAACCTCGACCACCTTCCGTGAAAGAATGGCGAATCACCGTCATGCCATCAGAACAGCAATAGACAAAAAGACCACGGACCAACCGGTTGCTCGGCACTTCCTTCAGGCAGGACATACATCAGCAAGCCTGAGGACAATGCTAGTTGATCATGTGCCCCCCTTGTGGAGAGGGGGTGATAGAAACACAAAACTTCTCCAAGTCGAAACATCTTGGATCTACCGACTGGACACTGTGACCCCAAAAGGATTGAATGTGCATTTAGATTACAATATATTCTTATGAAGAGGCTTCTTTGATTGCTTGATCTAGGTTGTCTCTGGTCTATTGAATTGATTTGCTCTAATGTGACATTTATACTATATGGGACTGCTATCCTCTAAATTAGAGATGTGTTAAGAAGTGGTGTATTGTTGCTAGTTTCAGTGTTTCTCTACCATACTCCAGTATGCTTTGAAGTATACTAATAGGATATCAAATTTTCTAGTGGTTATTTATTTATGTTTTGTTTTATTATTTTTTATTTTTTTTCATTTAAGCTTATCTTTATCTCTTTAGTGTTATTATTTTTTTCTCGCTTACTTTGTTGATTTTCATTAATATTATTGGTTTTCATATTAGGCTAATCATTAGATTTAATGATAGAAATTTGGCTTCAGTAAAATAATTGTTGGTTTAGTCCAAATATAGTATTAGCATTATCATAGGTTCCCTGTAGTGTTTTCTAACGCTTTTAATTATTAAAGTTCTGTCATAAAAGGACAAACCCTTATTCAACAGGCTTCTTTCATCAGCACTCAGGGGCCATTCGCTAAGATTGTAAATAATATCTACTTCTTTTTGGTTACTTTTTTCTTTGTATCCTCCCCTCCTGATTTGTTGTCTGTGTCGTTTAGTTTCCCCGAAACAGACAACATATCAGGAGGGGAGGATACAAAGAAAAAAGTAACCAAAAAGAAGTAGATATTATTTACAATCATAGCAAACGGCCTCTGAGTGCTGATGAAAGAAGCCTGTTGAATAAGGGTTTGTCCTTTGTCCCGACACCTAGATTAGATAAATTTCAAATGAATGTAGACATTTATAAACTACAAAGACAAATAAAAATCAAGGATTTTTTTAAGGACAAAGAACAAACTATGTTCAACAGATTTAAATCTCAGAGTAATTTTGATCCTGTGAACCTTAACCCCTCTATTCGCAGTTGTTCCTGTATGATCACTGATACATGTGAACAAGCTAAGGTAGAGAATATTTACCCTAACCTTTCTAAAGGTGAGAAAGAGGCACTACAAAGTTAAAGGAATGATCATTCGATTATTATACATGCGGCGGACAACGGGGGTTCAATTGTGATTCATAATTACTCTGACTATTGTGATGAGGCTTACAGGCAGCTCTCTGACCATAAGGTTTATTGTAAAATTAGAGGTAATCCAATGAACTTCTTTAAAAAGGAACTTGACTACATCTTAAAGTGTGGTCATGAAGCAGGGATGATCAATGAGAGTGAGCTTGATTTTATGTCCACTTCTTTTCCGGTAATTCCTGTTCTATATCTACTGCCTAAAGTGCATAAAACTCTGATTAAGCCTCCTGGCAGACCTATTGTGTTTTCTCGGGATTCTCTATGCTCCAATGTGGCCATTTTCATTGATCATCATCTCCAACCTGTTGTAAAGGAATCCTTTTCCTTTATATTGGACTCTCCATCACTCATTAGAAAATTATTGGGTTTAAAATGTTTGGAACCTGGTGATCTATTGGTCACCATGGATGTAGACAGCTTGTACACTGTCATACCACATGGTGGCGGTGTACAGGCTGTCAGGTCTATGCTGAGTGAATCATTGGCATATGCGGGACCACCCATTGAGTTCATGCTTGAACTACTCACTTTCTGTTTCTAAAATAATTTTTTCAAATTTGAGAGAGATTTCTTTTTACAATTGTCTGGGACAGCTATGGGTTCTAATATGGCTCCCGCATATGCCAATCGATATATATGTCTTGGTATGAGACAAGAAGAAAAAATGGGGTTTATTTAGCAGCGCTAAAAAAAGCTAGGAAATGATGATACCAATCTAATTTATGTTTTATACAATCTAGTTTATTTAAAAATTCTTATAACACATAAAAACAACAGCAAATGCTTTTCCTAATTAATAAAGGGGCGTCTCCCTTATACAACACTTTTATAAAAACAGACTAGAACCATATAATCCTAGAATTCCAGGTATAAAGGAATTAATTCTATAGATAACATATGGCAAGCAACAAATTTCTAAGATAAATGGTGAATTGAATATTTAAAAGGCACAAATGTATCAGTCCTAACAGCTTTACAGTTCTTCAGTAACAAATACAGTTATAAAGTTACACAGTTACTTTCCTTGGACATATAATTGGCTCAGGTGTGCTGGATAGTTAAAAAGGCAAAAAACAGCCAATATTTTGATTTAGGTGCCAAAGCAATCGTGGTTAATGGAAATGGTTAATTTAACAGATGAATACCTTGATGTCTTTAAAGTTCAGTTTGTGTGTTTTAAAAAACCGTAGTGCAAATTAGTGTAGAGGTACCTTAATCTGTCCTGGTTGCAACCGCTGATATTCTTCACTGTGAGGGATTCACAGACTGTTTGTTCCTGGTGCTTCTGATAAGTCACCTGACCTTCTCTTTGATTCAGAGGTCAGGGGTGATGATCCTTTCTGGTGATGTAGTTATCCTTTTTTTTGTTTTCCTTTCTTCTTATAGCCCAAATATTGTTTTCATCTGGGTTCCCTCAGACTTCTTAAGGTTTGAAGAAATCTTTGGTCAGTGTTTAGCAGTAACACCGTATTTCCTGAAGTTACCAAAGGTAGATTTTAACTTGCAGGGTCAGGAGAAAAGTATAAAGTTGCAGGGTCACACAGCTTTGTGACAGTAGTAAATTAAGTTTAGTAGAGTGTAGCAGGTCCCATTCAACGTGTTTCACCCTTCTGGGCTTTATCAAGAATGCTTATCCTGCTAGCTTCTGGCTTTATAAAGGTATGAATGTGTTTTGATTGGTTCCTTCATTTCCTTTTTTTTCTATCAACACCTGTGTGGCTTCCAATGTAAAGGTGGACTTTATTTAAGTTGGTAATGATTGTTTCTGTGTTGTTATTTAGTTACATGATACACAAGGAAGAGAACTTTTCATTTCTGCTTTATTAGCATTCACACAATTCAACTTATATATTTCCATTCTAAAGTGCCTTTATTAGATAATATACATTTAGATTGTGCAAACTTAAAATGACCTAAACTGAAACGAAAATATAAGAATCAGAATTATCATTCCCATATCTAGAATTATTGCAAGTGGGTAAAAATTAACGATATATACATATTCCTTTTCAACAAAGGATAGTAAGTTCAACAATTTATAAATTTGTAACAATTTAAAAATAGACGAAACGAAAATATAAGAATCAGAATCCTCATTCCCATATCTAGAATTATTGTTAGTGGGTAAAAATTAACGATATATACATATTTCTTTTCCACAAAGGATAGTAAGTTCAACAATTTATAAATTTGTAACAATTTAAAAATGGATGTACAATTAAATCAAGAAATTATCAATCCCATAACTAGAGTTATTGCTAGTGGGTAAAAATATGGCTTATTCAATTAATTTATTGATTTTAGGGGGATAAAGATTCCTTTTTAATTACTAGAAAAATGAATTTATATAGGGCTTGTGCTATCTTTGCCCAAGGTAAATTGAAATTTTATTGCTTATTTAATGTATGTGAGTATTTTCTATATAAGTGGCTGATTTATCCTGGAAAATGTTCGCATATTATAAGAGACTTTTATAAGAAGGGGGAAATGTCTATCTTAGAGTTCAAGCCTCCAGGTTGGAGGGTATTCATTAGGTATATAATTTCAGCTTCTGCCTTTAGGAGTTTATTTTCCCAGTTTCCCCCTCTCCAGTCGGGGTGAACTTTTTTAATTCCCCAATATTTAAAATCTTTAAGGTTGTTGTTGTGTACTTCCCTAAAGTGGCGATAGATATAAGGGTCAAGGTTACCCCTATCTATTCAAGAGAGGTGCTCCCTTATCCTTTCACAGAGCATTCTGGTTGTTTCTCCTATGTAAATTTTTTTACATGAACATTGAATGGCGTAAATAACGCCTTTATCTTGACATCTAATTGTGTCTCTTATTTTGAAAGTAAAGTTTCCACTTTTTGATTTTAAAATCTTTTGTTTACTACTGAATTTACAGGCCCAGCATCTAAAACAGGGGAAAAAACCATTTAAAGGATTTCCGTCTAGGCTCCTTTGAGTGTCTTTCTTCTTTATGCTTTTCAATTGACTGGGAGCTAGTAGGCTCTTTAGATTCTGTGCTTTCCTATATATTATTTTTGGGTTTTCCCCCACTTTTCTCCCTATGATGGGATCAGTTTGTACTAAGTGCCAATGTTTTTTTAAAACTCTTTGGATGTTTAGGTTGTCATGACTGAACTCAGTTATAAAGGGCACATTAATTTCATCTCGGTTTTCTTTGATATCTTTTGTTTTATATTCTAAGAGGTCCCTCCTTACTTTCTTATCTACCTCTTGTTTAGCTTCATTGATTACTTCTGGACTATATTCTCTTTCTAAGAATTTCCTTTCTAAGATCTTTATTTGATCCTGATAATCTGTCATTCTTGAGCAATTCCGTTTAATTCTTAAATATTGCCCTTTAGGGACATTGTCTTTCCACTTTTTCATGTGGCAGCTGTTATAATGGATTAGATTATTGGCATCCACCTTTTTAAAATGTGTTTTGGTTATTAATTGGTTTTCTACAATCTCGATATCTAAGTCCAAGAAGGTTATTTGGCTTTTGCTATAGTTACTGGTAAAGGATAGTCCCATTTCATTGTTATTCATATCTGTCAGAATAGTGTTTAGATCAGTTTCACTACCCCCCCATATAAAGAACAGGTCATCTATGTATCTGCTATAGAGCACAAGATCCGCGCCCAGACTATGCCTAGGGAAGAAACCTTCCTCCCAATATCCCATAAAGAGATTGGCATAGCTGGGCGCGAATCTTGTGCCCATAGCTGTTCCCTTCTTTTGAATGTAAAATTTGTCCTCAAATGAGAAATAATTATGGCCTAGGATGAATTTTATTCCATCCTCTATGAATTTCTTTTGTTCCATACATAGTTTGTTGTCCCTATCTAGGGTATTTGAGATTGCCATCAGTCCCAAATCATGACTTATATTGGTGTAAAGCGACGAAACGTCGCATGTCACTAATGTGTAGTGTGATTCCCACTTAATTACCTCTAATTTTTTCAAGATGTTAGTGGTATCCTTTAGGTAAGAGGGTAATTTTTTAACATAGCCCTGTAGGTATCCATCTATGTATTTCGAGAGGTTGGAGGTGAGGGAGTTAATACCCGATATTATGGGTCTACCGGGGGGATTATTTAGATTTTTATGAATCTTTGGTAAGAAATATAGAATTGGTATTTTTTGAAATTTTGTAAATAGAAAATCAAATTCTTTTTTATTTATAATTTGTTTTTCTCTTGCATCCTCTAATAATTTGGTTAGTTCACCCAGAAATTTCTTGGTTGGATTTAGTTTTAGTTCCTGATATGTATCCCCTTCATTAAGTAATCTTTCTGCTTCTTCTATATATTTATCTCTGTCCATGATTACAACCCCACCCCCTTTATCTGCCGGTTAAATTACTATGCTGGTATCATTTTGCAATTCTTTAAGAACTGTTCTTTCTTTGTAAGTCAAATTTTTTGGTATCTTATTGTTAGTTTTTATTTTCTTAATATCTTCCTGAACCAATTTTTCGAATAATTCAATATTCCTTCCTTTTTCATTTGTGGGCTAAAAAGTGGATTTTGGTTTCATTTTTGAATGAATTACTTGTGGTATTACTATGTTACTATTTGAGGCCATAGGCGATATGGTGGGTGTCTCTTTTGGTTGTTGCCAATTTCTCTCTATTGGATCCCGTAGGAAATATTTTTTCAAGGTTAACTTCCTTACAAACTGGCTCACATGTATGTGTGTGTTGAATTTGTTTAATCTCGTAGAGGGAGCATAGCTAAGGCCTAAGTTTAACACTCTTTCTTCCTCTGTGGTTAAAGTTGATTTACTAATATTGAAAATGCCACTTTTTTGTTGTATTTTTATATCACTCTTTTTGTTTCCCTGTCTTTTTCTTTTTCCTCCTCTACATCCTCTCTTATTCTTTTTCTTATTCCCACTGGTGGGTCTTTTGAATGTTCTGTTTGTTTTGAAGTGCTGGGTCTTTGTGGGCTCATCTCTAAAAAATAATTCGTGTTTTTTTGTTGTTCTTTCTCTTCTAATAGTGTAAATCTATTTGTGGTGTCTATTCTCCATTCTTTTTCAGGTTCTGTTTGTATTTGTGTGTTGTAATTATGTTCTCTATTATTTCTATATTCCCAATCTCTATTACGGTTGTTGTACCCCTGGTATCTTGGTTTATTGTCATTTGGCCAATAACTATATGCTATGTGGCCCCTTGGTTGGTTATGCCCTTCATAATAATCATCCTGTCTTCTATAGTGGTTATAGTTATGGTTCTCAAAAAAGTTACGATTTGTATGAGGTCTTCTATAGTCATTATAGCTTGGGTGTTCAGGTGGGTTTCTATTTGTATTTGTCATGTATTGTGGTCCCCTAGGTCTATAATAGTTTGTTCTGTAGTTCGATTTATATTGTTGAGGTCTGAATTCAGTAGTTTCCCTATAGTTTATCCTTTTTGGAGTTCTGTCATATGGTGTCCTATTTTCTTGATTTTGATCATTGTATTGATATGACTTGGATTGGTGATAAGGGGAATTGGAATAATTTTCCCTTATGGCATGTGCATTGTGTTTGTAATTACCTGTGTTACCCTCAAAATGTTGATTTTTCTGTCTCTCTTCCCTATTATTTATTTTCTCCTCTTCTCTGTTTGCAACTTCATTATAATCTTCCTTATCCCTCTTTAATTTTCTTATTTTAACCTCCTGTAATTCCATGCTTAAATTGTCCAATTTTTTCATAATGTCTATCTGTGAATTTTTAAAGTCAACATTTTCTTTTTCATTACTTAATTTATTTTTTATGGTGATTATGTTCTTCTCAACTGTGTCAAGTGAATCTTCTCGTGATCTCTTTAAAATTTGTAATAGTGTTGTGGATGCATTTTTTAATGTCTCATCCCATTCCTTTTGGAATTTATCTTTTAATTCAAAAGTGCAATTTTTTCTCAACCTTAACCCTCTTGGTGCAATCCCTAAACTAATATATTTATCAAGAAACTTTAGTTCCATTTTTTGCTTTAATTCAGTGGTCATAAGTTTTTCTAATTCAAACATTATTTCAGTGATATTCAGATAGGGGCTTACTTTTATTCTTTCCTCATTCTCTACTATATCTTTGAGAGTTTTTTCTCTCCATGTGAAAATGTCATCTTCCATCTTAAGACAGCTCACTAGTCTGGAGTGTTAAAAACCCAAGAGGGAACAAAGGGTATTTATGTGTAGTGTGATAGGAGCGCCTAAAGGTGGATTCCTGCTGCTAAAAAAGTTCTTCCCTCAAAGAGAACTAAATGGTGGATAAGAAGAAAAAATGGGGTTTATTTAGCAGCGCTAAAAAAAAGCTAGGAAATGATGATACCAATCTAATTTATGTTTTATACAATCTAGTTTATTTAAAAATTCTTATAACACATAAAAACAACAGCAAATGCTTTTCCTAATTAATAAAGGGACGTCTCCCTTATACAACACTTTTATAAAAACAGACTAGAACCATATAATCCTAGAATTCCAGGTATAAAGGAATTAATTCTATAGATAACATATGGCAAGCAACAAATTTCTAAGATAAATGGTGAATTGAATATTTAAAAGGCACAAATGTATCAGTCCTAACAGCTTTACAGTTCTTCAGTAACAAACACAGTTATAAAGTTACACAGTTACTTTCCTTGGACATTTAATTGGCTCAGGTGTGCTGGATAGTTAAAAAGGCAAAAAACAGCCAATATTCTGATTTAGGTGCCAAAGCAATCGTGGTTAATGGAAATGGTTAATTTAACAGATGAATACATTGATGTCTTTAAAGTTCAGTTTGCGTGTTTTAAAAAACGTAGTGCAAATTAGTGTAGAGGTACCTTAATCTGTCCTGGTTGCAACCGCTGATATTCTTCACTGTGAGGGATTCACAGACTGTTTGTTCTTGGTGCTTCTGATAAGTCACCTGACCTTCTCTTTGATTCAGAGGTCAGGGGTGATGATCCTTTCTGGTGATGTAGTTATCCTTTTTTTTGTTTTCCTTTCTTCTTATAGCCCAAATATTGTTTTCATCTGGGTTCCCTCAGACTTCTTAAGGTTTGAAGAAATCTTTGGTCAGTGTTTAGCAGTAACACCGTATTTCCTGAAGTTACCAAAGGTAGATTTTAACTTGCAGGGTCAGGAGAAAAGTTTAAAGTTGCAGGGTCACACAGCTTTGTGACAGTAGTAAATGAAGTTTAGTAGAGTGTAGCAGGTCCCATTCAATGCGTTTCACCCTTCTGGGCTTTATCAAGAATGCTTATCCTGCTAGCTTCTGGCTTTATAAAGGTATGAATGTGTTTTGATTGGTTCCTTCATTTCCTTTTGATTTCTATCAACACCTGTGTGGCTTCCAATGTAAAGGTGGACTTTATTTAAGTTGGTAATGATTGTTTCTGTGTTGTTATTTAGTTACATGATACACAAGGAAGAGAACTTTTCATTTCTGCTTTATTAGCATTCACACAATTCAACTTATATATTTCAATTCTAAAGTGCCTTTATTAGATAATACACATTTAGATTGTGCAAACTTAAAATTACCTAAACTGAAATGAAAATATAAGAATCAGAATTATCATTCCCATATCTAGAATTATTGTAAGTGGGTAAAAATTAACGATATATACATATTCCTTTTCAACAAAGGATAGTAAGTTCAACAATTTATAAATTTGTAACAATTTAAAAATGGACGAAACGAAAATATAAGAATCAGAATCCTCATTCCCATATCTAGAATTATTGTTAGTGGGTAAAAATTAACGATATATACATATTCCTTTTCAACAAAGGATAGTAAGTTCAACAATTTATAAATTTGTAACAATTCAAAAATGGACAAAACGAAAATATAAGAATCAGAATCATCATTCCCATATCTAGAATTATTGTTAGTGGGTAAAAATTAACGATATATACATATTTCTTTTCCACAAAGGATAGTAAGTTCAACAATTTATAAATTTGTAACAATTTAAAAATGGATGTACAATTAAATCAGAAATTATCAATCCCATAACTAGAGTTATTGCTAGTGGGTAAAAATATGGCTTATTCAATTAATTTATTGATTTTAGGGGGATAAAAGGTTCCTTTTTAATTACTAGAAAAATGAATTTATATAGGGCTTGTGCTATCTTTGCCCAAGGTAAATTGAAATTTTATTGCTTATTTAATGTATGTGAGTATTTTCTATATAAGTGGCTGATTTAACCTGGAAAATGTTCGCATATTGTAAGAGACTTTTATAAGAAGGGGGAAATGTCTATCTTAGAGTTCAAGCCTCCAGGTTGGAGGGTATTCATTAGGTATATAATTTCAGCTTCTGCCTTTAGGAGTTTATTTTCCCAGTTTCCCCCTCTCCAGTCGGGGTGAACTTTTTTAATTCCCCAATATTTAAAATCTTTAAGGTTGTTGTTGTGTACTTCCCTAAAGTGGCGATAGATATAAGGGTCAAGGTTACCCCTATCTATTCAAGAGAGGTGCTCCCTTATCCTTTCACGGAGCATTCTGGTTGTTTCTCCTATGTAAATTTTTTTACATGAACATTGAATGGCGTAAATAACGCCTTTATCTTGACATCTAATTGTGTCTCTTATTTTGAAAGTAAAGTTTCCACTTTTTGATTTTAAAATCTTTTGTTTACTACTAAATTTACAGGCCCGGCATCTAAAACAGGGGAAAAAAACATTTAAAGGATTTCCGTCTAGGCTTCTTTGAGTGTCTTTCTTCTTTATGCTTTTCAATTGATTGGGAGCTAGTAGGCTCTTTAAATTCTGTGCTTTCCTATATATTATTTTTGGGTTTTCCCCCACTTTTCCCCCTATGATGGGATCAGTTTGTACTAAGTGCCAATGTTTTTTTAAAACTCTTTGGATGTTTAGGTTGTCATGACTGGACTCAGTTATAAAGGGCACATTAATTTCATCTCGGTTTTCTTTGATATCTTTTGTTTTATATTCTTAGAGGTCCCTCCTTACTTTCTTATCTACCTCTTGTTTAGCTTCATTGATTACTTCTGGACTATATTCTCTTTCTAAGAATTTCCTTTCTAAGATCTTTATTTGATCTTGATAATCTGTCATTCTTGAGCAATTCCATTTAATTCTTAAATATTGCCCTTTAGGGACATTGTCTTTCCACTTCTTCATGTGGCAGCTGTTATAATGGATTAGATTATTGGCATCCACCTTTTTAAAATGTGTTTTGGTTATTAATTGGTTTTCTACAATTTCGATATCTAAGTCCAAGAAGGTTATTTGGCTTTTGCTATAGTTACTGGTAAAGGATAGTCCCATTTCATTTTTATTCATATCTGTCAGAATAGTGTATAGATCAGTTTCACTACCCCCCCCCCCCATATAAATATATTGGTATGAGACAAACATTATGAATATTCTGACGGTTAACAAGTGAGATACATAGATTATGTATTTTTGGTTTGGAGAGGGTCAGAAGAATCATTAACACATTGGGTTGACACCTTCAATAAAATTGAGTCTACTATCTGTTTCAAATTTGCATATAGAAACATCACCATTCCCTTTCTAGACCTGAATATTACAATTTACTCAGATAGTGAAGGATGTAAATTTTCTACATCTCTGTATTCTAAACCCACTGATAAGAACTCCCTATTGTTGTCTACTAGCTACCACCCAGAACATCAAAAGAGGGGGGTTTTTCCTCTCAGCTCATGCGAGTGGCACGCAACAATACACTGATGGAGACCAGGAGTGTCCAAGAGGAAGAAATGAAGCCGAAGTTGAAACAATGTGGATATAAAATAAATTATATTGAACAGGCACATAACAAGCTAGTACAATATGACCAAATGACACTGTTGCAGCCATGAGACATAAAGGATGTGGATAATACTGTAAGTAACATAAATTTTGTTACAACTTTTAATCCTCTATCGAAAGCTCTAACGGAATCTGTAAAGAAGAATTGGGATATTGTAAAAACAGATAAGACACTTCCCTTTCTACATACGACAGCTCCATGCATGGTCTATAAGAAGGCATCTAATTTAAAGGATATCTTGGTCCACAATGATCCGATAAAATGCAATGAGAAAGGCACATGGATGGATGCCAAGAGGAAATTAGGATGTTATAGATGCGGAGACTGTACAACTTATAATAGTATGCTGACTGGGATGTATTTCCATCACCCACATACAGGGAGAAAATACAAAATTCTATACAGGTTATCCTGTATGAGCACCTATGTGATTTATATACTGATGTGCCCATGTTCTTTTGTCTATGTGGGAAAAACCTCGACCACCTTCCGTGAAAGAATGGCGAATCACCGTCATGCCATCAGAACAGCAATAGACAAAAAGACCATGGACCAACCGGTTGCTCGGCACTTCCTTCAGGCAGGACATACACCAGCAAGCCTGAGGACAATGCTAGTTGATCATGTGCCCCCCTTGCGGAGAGGGGGTGATAGAAACACAAAACTTCTCCAAGTCGAAACATCTTGGATCTACCGACTGGACACTGTGACCCCAAAAGGATTGAATGTGCCTTTAGATTACAATGTATTCTTATGAAGAGGCTTCTATGATTGCTTGATCTAGGTTGTCTCTGGTCTATTGAATTGATTTGCTCTAATGTGACATTTATACTATATGGGACTGCTATCCTCTAAATTGGAGATGTGTTAAGAAGTGGTGTATTGTTGCTAGTTTCAGTGTTTCTCTACCATACTCCAGTATGCTTTGAAGTATACTAATAGGATATCAAATTTTCTAGTGGTTATTTATTTATGTTTTGTTTTATTATTTTTTATTTTTTTCATTTAAAATTATCTTTATCTCTTTAGTGTTATTATTTTTTTCTTGCTTACTTTGTTGATTTTCATTAATATTATTGTTTTTCATATTAGGCTTATCATTAGATTTAATGATAGAAATTTGGCTTCAGTAAAATAATCGTTGGTTTAGTCCAAACATAGTATTAGCATTATCAAGGGTTCCCTGTAGTGTTTTCTAACACTTTTAATGATTAAAGGTCTGTAATAAAAGGATTGCAATTGATCCTATTTTTAGATTTCAGCAGTTAAACAGGGCTTTCCGGTGTTTACCCTGGATACAGCAACACAACATGCGCAATGCCTCTGATGATCAGCCTGAGTGACGTTTTTGCACAGGTGGGGCTATGGTAATTAGCCATGCGTTGACCGTAGTCTCTCTCTACTTTAATACTGACATCGTGACGTGTATGTGTGGGCGGTGACCCGGGACACCGGAAGTCGCATTAGCACTGAGGGATATAAATTAGGTGAGTGGTGTGTGGGTTAGTTAGGAGCTTTTTGGGACACAGGAACTTTGTTTTAACCCATTGAAAAAAAAATACCAGTAGGTATTGAAACATTTGGGATGATTTCTTACTACTAAACTGCCTATGAGGATGAATTAAAGGCTTTTAAATTTTGCAAAGACCGGAGAGTGAAATGTTTTTCTTCCCCTTAGGGGGCTGATTGTTATTGCTATAGATATATATATATAGATATATAAATATATATATATATATATATATATATATATATATATATATATATATATATATATATATATATATATATATATATATCAAAATAACAAGAGTATTGCATTGAGCAATGATACTTTTTTTATTGGACTAACTTATAAATGTATAGTTAGTCCAATAAAAAAAGTATCATTGCTCAATGCAATACTCTTGTTATTTTGATATATATCTATATATATCTATATTTATCTATCTATCTATCTATATATATATATTGCTATAGATATATATATATTGCTATAGATATATATATATATATATATATATATATATATATATATATATATATATATATATATCAAAATAACAAGAGTATTGCATTGAGCAATGATACTTTTTTTATTGGACTAACTATACATTTATAAGTTAGTCCAATAAAAAAAGTATCATTGCTCAATGCAATACTCTTGTTATTTTGATATCTATCTATCTATCTATCTATCTATCTATCTATCTAAATATAGATCTATCTATCTATCTATCTATCTATCTATCTATCTATCTATCTATATATATATGTATATATACAGGGAGTGCAGAATTATTAGGCAAATGAGTATTTTGACCACATCATCCTCTTTATGCATGTTGTCTTACTCCAAGCTGTATAGGCTCGAAAGCCTACTACCAATTAAGCATATTAGGTGATGTGCATCTCTGTAATGAGAAGGGGTGTGGTCTAATGACATCAACACCCTATATCAGGTGTGCATAATTATTAGGCAACTTCCTTTCCTTTGGCAAAATGGGTCAAAAGAAGGACTTGACAGGCTCAGAAAAGTCAAAAATAGTGAGATATCTTGCAGAGGGATGCAGCACTCTTAAAATTGCAAAGCTTCTGAAGCGTGATCATCGAACAATCAAGCGTTTCATTCAAAATAGTCAACAGGGTCGCAAGAAGCGTGTGGAAAAACCAAGGCGCAAAATAACTGCCCATGAACTGAGAAAAGTCAAGCGTGCAGCTGCCAAGATGCCACTTGCCACCAGTTTGGCCATATTTCAGAGCTGCAACATCACTGGAGTGCCCAAAAGCACAAGGTGTGCAATACTCAGAGTCATGGCCAAGGTAAGAAAGGCTGAAAGACGACCACCACTGAACAAGACACACAAGCTGAAACGTCAAGACTGGGCCAAGAAATATCTCAAGACTGATTTTTCTAAGTTTTTATGGACTGATGAAATGAGAGTGAGTCTTGATGGGCCAGATGGATGGGCCTGTGGCTGGATTGGTAAAGGGCAGAGAGCTCCAGTCCGACTCAGACGCCAGCAAGGTGGAGGTAGAGTACTGGTTTGGGCTGGTATCATCAAAGATGAGCTTGTGGGGCCTTTTCAGGTTGAGGATGGAGTCAAGCTCAACTCCCAGTCCTACTGCCAGTTTCTGGAAGACACCTTCTTCAAGCCGTGGTACAGGAAGAAGTCTGCATCCTTCAAGAAAAACATGATTTTCATGCAGGACAATGCTCCATCACACGCGTCCAAGTACTCCACAGCGTGGCTGGCAAGAAAGGGTATAAAAGAATAAAATCTAATGACATGGCCTCCTTGTTCACCTGATCTGAACCCCATTGAGAACCTGTGATCCATCATCAAATGTGAGATTTACAAGGAGGGAAAACAGTACACCTCTCTGAACAGTGTCTGGGAGGCTGTGGTTGCTGCTGCACGCAATGTTGATGGTGAACAGATCAAAACACTGACAGAATCCATGGATGGCAGGCTTTTGAGTGTCCTTGCAAAGAAAGGTGGCTATATTGGTCACTGATTTGTTTTTGTTTTATTTTTGAATGTCAGAAATGTATATTTTTGAATGTTGAGATGTTATATTGGTTTCACTGGTAAAAATAAATAATTGAAATGGGTATATATTTGTTTTTTGTTAAGTTGCCTAATAATTATGCACAGTAATAGTCACCTGCACACACAGATATCCCCCTAAAATAGCTAAAACTAAAAACAAACTAAAAACTACTTCAAAAAATATTCAGCTTTGATATTAATGAGTTTTTTTGGGTTCATTGAGAACATGGTTGTTGTTCAATAATAAAATTAATCCTCAAAAATACAACTTGCCTAATAATTCTGCACTCCCTGTATATATAGATAGATAGATAGATAGATAGATAGATAGATAGATATAGATATATATAGAGATATATAGATATATAGATATATATAAATTACATTCCAGTGTTTGAAATGAGCCAGGTTAACTTAAAACTGTTCATTTTACACTACAGCTGACTTCATTTTGAAATACATACCAACAAGCCTAAATCCTGCATTTAACCAGATCTAATGGTATGAGTACCACAGCTTATGGTTCCACCAAGACCATATAGAGTACAGCATTTTCAAAATCCATAAATACAGCTGACAGATGGGAACATTTGTACACTATATTTGAAGTGGTGCTCTTGGTTGGGGAAAATGGGGAAAAAACAAACAAACATATGTCAACCTTTTAAAAGTACTTTTCTTCATCTAGCCATCTACCCAGATCATTAATGTATAATTTTGAATTCACATAATTATTTTTGTTTGCACATTTAGAAATATGATTCTTTAAAAAGTGATCTCTTAATTTCTGCAATGTTTTTTTATCATGCATGTCACACACTGTTGAGTTAGGGGATGCAAGGTGCATAAATGTTTCCTCCTGTGAGTGTTTCTGTGGGTGTCTGTGTTTATGTCTTTGTGCTTTGGTTTGTGTCACTATGAGTGTGTATTTTTTTTTTTGTGGGTCTCTCTGTGAGGGTGGGTGTATGTTTGTCTTTGTGTATTTTCTCTGGATGCCTCTGTGAGGGTGGGTGTGTATGTCTGTGTTTTCTGTGGATGTCTCTGTGAGGGTGTGTGTGTGTGTATGTATGTATGTCTGTTTTCTGTGGATGTCTCTGTGAGGATGTGTGTATGTCTTTGTGTATTTTCTGTGAATGTCTCAGTGAGGGTGTGTGTATGTATGTCTTTCTGTGTTTTATGTGGTTGTCTCTGTGTTTGTGTATGTCTCTGTGTGTTTTCTGTGGGTGTCTCTGTGTGTGTGTATGTCTTTGTGTGTTTTCTGAGGCTGTCTCTGTCGGGTGTATGTGCAAGTTTGTGTGTGTGTCCATTGTCTGTTCCATTTTAGGACATTTTGACCTTACTTCTGATAATTCACATCTTTCTACAGACTTTGAGACTAACGAGACCTTTCCGGAAGTCACCAATTCACCATTTAACCTTTAAATTATTGTTTAGGCAGTTCAGGGCCCTTCCTTTCAGCCACTGCATTCTGTTGTCATCATTTACTTGGCATCTTCCTTTACAAAAAGATAATCAGAACTCAATATTTTGTTTTGAAAATCTCCTTTTTTTGACAAAACTGTAGTTTACTTTATTACTTGTCAGGTCAATGTAAACAAGTGCTGAGTGTCAGTTTGGGTGTCTGTGCCTGAGTGTGTTTCTTTGCGTGTCTGCTATAGTGTCTATATGTGAATCCGTATGTGTGAGTGTGTGTTTCAGTGTATGAGTGTTACTGTGTGTGTGTGTGTATGTTACTACCTTTACAAAATTTCCAAATTTAAATAAACACTTAAGAATAAAGTGCATATACGTTTTAGTCACTTGGTCAAAAATTGCACATGTCAAAGGAGGGGGGGGGGCCTGATCAATGGTTAAGTCAGGGGACCCAAAATTTCTAGTGGCAGCCTTGACAATTTGTATTTTGTTTCTGGTAAACTGGGATATATAAATCTTATTATTGAGTCTAGTTCTGTGAATGAAATCGAGGAAGTACTTGAAGCATATGACACAGTGGAAAAATGAGCTAGATATAGAAAATGCATTACTAATGTAGGGTGTTTCTGTTATTGTATAAATAGCAAAAAAACATAAGTAACATATTTGTAGCATTATATATTTCTGCACCGGAGCTATTTTTATTGTTCATCTAACGTAACTTATTTTTGTCATGTTTATGAAAGAGAATCAGTTAAAGGGACAGTAAACACCTTGTAATTACAAGAATGTCTTGTTGTGTTGCTATAGAATGACATACGAACCATGTCTTAACGTTTTTAAAACAAATTCACATCCATTTTACTGCAATTTTTTTCAATAACCAAACTCCACTGGCAATTTACCTTATTTGGGGGAGCCAGTCAAGTTTAAATCCTTAGGCAACAAGGCTAGCCACTGTTATAAAGTTAGAATAAAATGCATTGCTTTGCAATTGTTATATGATAAAGTCAATCATAGACAGATATGTAGCAGGGTTTTTATTGAGAAGTCACATGGGTGTGTTTCAAGTGCAGATGATAAAAAAAATCATGAAAATATGCTGCAAAGTTGTTTCATTATGCATAACTAAACATTTTATATACAAGTCTCAAGCTATTTTCTGTCCCTTTATGTATATTAAAATATTTTTTACCTTCAGATTCATCCCAGGGAGGGAAGCTAAACCTTCCAAATTCTTAAGCTTATCTCACATTCCCAAACTAATGCTACCTTTTGCCTTGTCATGCATTAACTTTGCTCAAAGTTTTGTTGGGAAAATCTTCTCTCTCTACTTGGACCAATCAAGTTTAATGGTATCTTGTACCTTAAGATTATCAATGAGACTCGGCAGGACTGAAAATACCAAAAAAGTAGGGAGAATACTGAAAGGTGTATACAAAGTGAAATAGTCCCAGCTCTAGGGGAGAATGGCTATGCCAATATAACCCCACAGCAAACACAAAGAGCACTTACATATGTGAGAGCAACAAAGTGAGTGATGTAATTAGGCAGAGGTTCCGTGACTCATAGTGTCACGCTGATGTTTATGCAGAGTTCAATGTGCACATATGTGTAAAGGAGTTCAGAGGGTATGGCTGTTGCTTACCAGCGGTCCTGCTGCAGAAACAGCTCAAAGTGCCCAACGGAATCCAGGTCCATCTTCAGTGGGTGTGGTCGACCCCGGCAGATTGAGCGGTACTGTAGCCAATCACATAACACCTCTGGTCCAGCAGTCTGACTATTAGGTACTTCTATTGGCTCTTTTCCGCTTCTCCGTGTATACTCATACACAACGGCTTGCCCAGCTTGGGAAATTAATGCTGAAATGCGGACACGGTACCGCCACACACAGAAACCTTGTTTTAGTGCTCTGGATAGTGCTCCCAATAGAATCCTGGAGCTAATGTGGAATAAAGAGGGACCGTGCAGGGTGCTGTTGGTCACATCAGGCAATCAAAGTACAGTCCAAATCAAATTAAAAGAAGCAGCAGCAAAATAGTAATATAAAACGTAGCGTTTATTCCAAGGTAATCATAAAAGCAAGACTGTCACACAGTCAAAGGTCATCTGGCTGGCTTGCTTACTTATTTCGGCATAGAGCCGTAATTATAGCTGTAGAAAGCCAGTCACAGGTGAGACATATATACAAAATTACATGCATTGTCATTGGCAAGAAACAGAATTGCCAATTTAAAAACATCACGCCCAGAGTTTGTAACCCTTGGTCTAGTGAAGTTAAACCTGATCATGAACAGATACAAAGGGGCCTATCTATCAAGCTCCAAATGGAGCTTGAGGCCCCGTGTTTCTGGTGAGCCTAAACAGCAGTTATGAAGCAGCGGTCTAAAGACCGCTGCTCCATAACCCTTTCCGCCTGCTCTGAGCAGGCGGACAGGAATCGCCGGAATTCAACCCGATCGAGTACGATCAGGTTGATTGACACCCCCTGCTGGCAGCTGATTGGCCGCGAGTCTGCAGGGGCCGGCGTTGCACCAGCAGCTTACAAGAGCTGCTGGTGCAATGCTGAATACGGAGAGTGTATTGGTCTCCGCATTCAGCGATGTCTGTCGGACCTGATCCGCACTGTCGGATCAGGTCCGACAGACACTTGATAATTTGGCCTCAAAGTGTCATTGTACATATATGTTTATGATGTCAGCAAATGAGTATTTAACATCCCCAGGAGTATTAATTCCATTTAAGGAACAAAAACCCAAATGTATCAAACTAGAAAATTATTGAGTTGTATGTACTTTAAGAACATCTGCTGAATACGCAAACATATATATATATACAGGGAGTGCAGAATTATTAGGCAAGTTGTATTTTTGAGGATTAATTTTATTATTGAACAACAACCATGTTCTCAATGAACCCAAAAAGCTCATTAATATCAAAGCTGAATAGTTTTGGAAGTAGTTTTTAGTTTGTTTTTAGTTATAGCTATTTTAGGGGGATATCTGTGTGTGCAGGTGACTATTACTGTGCATAATTATTAGGCAACTTAACAAAAAACAAATATATACCCATTTCAATTATTTATTTTTACCAGTGAAACCAATATAACATCTCAACATTCAAAAATATACATTTCTGACATTCAAAAATAAAACAAAAACAAATCAGTGACCAATATAGCCACCTTTCTTTGCAAGGACACTCAAAAGCCTGCCATCCATGGATTCTGTCAGTGTTTTGATCTGTTCACCATCAACATTGCGTGCAGCAGCAACCACAGCCTCCCAGACACTGTTCAGAGAGGTGTACTGTTTTCCCTCCTTGTAAATCTCACATTTGATGATGGACCACAGGTTCTCAATGGGGTTCAGATCAGGTGAACAAGGAGGCCATGTCATTAGATTTTATTCTTTTATACCCTTTCTTGCCAGCCACGCTGTGGAGTACTTGGACGCGTGTGATGGAGCATTGTCCTGCATGAAAATCATGTTTTTCTTGAAGGATGCAGACTTCTTCCTTTACCACTGCTTGAAGAAGGTGTCTTCCAGAAACTGGCAGTAGGACTGGGAGTTGAGCTTGACTCCATCCTCAACCCGAAAAGGCCCCACAAGCTCATCTTTGATGATACCAGCCCAAACCAGTACTCCACCTCCACCTTGCTGGCGTCTGAGTCGGACTGGAGCTCTCTGCCCTTTACCAATCCAGCCACGGGCCCATCCATCTGGCCCATCAAGACTCACTCTCATTTCATCAGTCCATAAAACCTTAGAAAAATCAGTCTTGAGATATTTCTTGGCCCAGTCTTGACGTTTCAGCTTGTGTGTCTTGTTCAGTGGTGGTCGTCTTTCAGCCTTTCTTAACTTGGCCATGTCTCTGAGTATTGCACACCTTGTGCTTTTGGGCACTCCAGAGATGTTGCAGCTCTGAAATATGGCCAAACTGGTGGCAAGTGGCATCTTGGCAGCTGCACGCTTGACTTTTCTCAGTTCATGGGCAGTTATTTTGCGCCTTGGTTTTTCCACACGCTTCTTGCGACCCTGTTGACTATTTTGAATGAAACGCTTGATTGTTCGATGATCACGCTTCAGAAGCTTTGCAAGTTTAAGAGTGCTGCATCCCTCTGCAAGATATCTCACTATTTTTGACTTTTCTGAGCCTGTCAAGTCCGTCTTTTGACCCATTTTGCCAAAGGAAAGGAAGTTGCCTAATAATTATGCACACCTGATATAGGGTGTTGATGTCATTAGACCACACCCCTTCTCATTACAGAGATGCACATCACCTAATATGCTTAATTGGTAGTAGGCTTTCGAGCTTATACAGCTTGGAGTAAGACAACATGCATAAAGAGGATGATGTGGTCAAAATACTCATTTGCCTAATAATTCTGCACTCCCTGTATATATATATATATATATATATATATATATATATATATATATATATAAAAAGTGTATGCAAAATAACAAAAACAAAAAGTGGCTTCTAAGTCACAAAGTGCCACATTGAATAATGGGGGAAAGAATCAAACTCCACATACTACTAAGGAGCTTAGAAATAAATTGGCGATAAACAGTACAGAGATAATAAACCATATTTTTCAAATTTACATAGATAACAGAGACATATGTTATACAAATCATTGGTATTATAATTAAATAGGCAACAAACTCCTTTAGAGAACATAAATGATTTGTCAAGGAGATTACTTGTTTACTGTTATTATTGTAATTGAAAGGATTGGTAACACCACCACTATCAGTCGACTGTAGATAGTAATATAAAGTATAATTAAATATACAAATGACACACAAGAATGAACTGGCGTGTTATCTCAGCTTTTGGAGAGCTCGAAGGATCAACCTCAAATTAAAGGAATATACAAGTTTAAATGGGTGTATGTGTATATACTGTATGTGTATATATATATATATATATATATATATATATATATGTATACATGTAAAGAGAAGGATGTTAGTTGTAGGGCACATGGTTATATACTCATATTTGATCTATACAGGATATAAATCTCAATAATTTATTAGATCAAACTCGGAATTAGGTCCCAAAGATACCCTGGTTTCAAGTTTGAATATCCACAGCATCTCTCTCTTACGTAAGATGGTATCTCTATCACCCCCTCTTTTTGGGCGAGGAATCATATCTATTGGGTGCCAAGAAAAACAGGAAAGTTCTTTATTGTGAAGTTGTAAAAAATGTTGCACTAGTGGGGTAGTAACTTTTCCTACATGAATTGTGGACAGGTGTTCTCTAACTCTTGATCTGATGTCTCTAGTGGTGAGACCTATGTACTGTTTTCCACATCTTGTGTAGGTAATACAGTATATAACATATATTGAAGTGCAATTTAAGCAAGAGTTAACACTGTAGGGCATATTTATCAAGCTCGGTATGGATCTTGATGCCTCTTGTTTGGCTCTCCAGAAATTCCCAACTTTGCTCATCATATGCTGCAGATAAGGCCTCTAGATGCCACATACGTGAATATACTTTACATAAGGCTAGGTTATGAGTAAAGCATTATTTAACACTCCTCTAGTGTTAAATGTGCTAGAAGTAATCTTCGCTCATATTATGAGTTGAAAGTAAACTGTTTTCGATTGCACTCTAACCAGACGAATGCAAGAAGCCAAACTTACAATATCAAACTCGCAATAACATATTCCCCCTAAGAAGTCAATGGAGTAAAAAAGTGAAAAAAAAAAAACTAACACCCAACTCGCATATTCTCATGTGCACTAACCCAACATGAAAATATGAATATTTCACATTCTAATGCTCTTCACATAGAGGAATGTGTTCTATTTATTCAGAGATATATATATATATATATATATAATGTTTTTTTGGTACAATATATATCTATACCCTATATATTTTTTTTTTTGTTTTTTTTGTTTTTAAACAATTTTATTGAAGAAGATAATTTTGCATACATTCGGTAGTCATATATATCTTAGGCATGTCAGTAAACTGTGTATACAATTTTTGAACATACAATAGTGGAAAAGATTTTTCTACATCATAGTGCAATATATTATTGAATGCATATATAGACTACAAAGATTACTATCGTACCAGAGTATCGGCCTTAACCCAAAATATTTATCTTAACCTTGTGATTAAGGGGTCCAAACAGACATGTGCTATGGGGGGTCTAACAGACATTCAACTTACATAAGGCAGGCTACATCTAAATAAGGACTTGTGTCTTGACTGTTTGTGCATATGATACCTGGTCTAGCTATTAGCAGGGATCCCATTCAGATATTCTTCCCACAGGAATTGCATTGAGTGATAGTCGTCCTGTCTATATGTTTGTGTATAATGGTATTTTTCTAACATTAGATTATGAGTGACTGTATGCCTCCAGACCTCTGTAGTGGGGAGGTCCAGACTTTTCCAGTGTAATGGTATTAATCTTTTAGCTGTATTAACCATTATTGGCAATAATGCCAGTCTTAACTTACACTTAATCTTGGGGAAGTGGTTAAAGAGCAAGACCTGTACCTCAAGAGGGATAGGAATATTCATCACCTGCTCTATCTCTTTCCGGATGGTTCCCCAATAGCATGTGGCCTTTGGGCATTGCCACCAGATATGGAGTGGAGTTCCTACGTCTTGACAACCCCTCCAACAGTTCACAGGGGTGTTAGGGAATAATTGATGTAAGCGTACAGGGGTATAGTACCACCGGCACAGCAGTTTGAGGTTCATTTCTAACATGGAGATAGACAAGGAGGATTTACTCATATGTTTAAATATATCATACCATGTTTGTTCTGGGATTGAGCTATTAAGTTCTTTTTCCCATTTGTTAACATAAGATGGGAGGGTTTTATAGTGGGATAATTGGAGCTGTTTATGTACAATAGAGAGTATCCTTTTGTTTGGCAATGGGGTTATACACAAATTTTCAAAAGGGGTCAGGGAACGAGTATAATGCATTCTATGCGGGTGTTGCTATAAGAAATGTGCTAATTGTGAATATACTAACCAATTTTGAAGTTTAGGCCCCAACTTAGTTGTAAGGTCTAATTGTGATTGGACCCTTCTATCCTTATATAAAGTATAAACAGGAAAAGTGTCTAGAATGGTTACCATTTGTGATTCACGCATGTTAATAGTTAATGGAGAGGCTGTATTGCCTGCAATTGGAGTTAGAGGGGAGTGTAATGTAGAGATATTCTTATGGTGACGTATGACTTTGTCCCATATTTTATATGTTTCTCGGATTGAGACTGATGTGGTGTCTGGTAGCGATCTCTGGTTAGGGGGAATCCAACAGTTCCCACATATATTGTTATTATTGGTCAAATGGTTGTCTAACTGAACCCACTCTTTAGTCATAGCATGTTTACACCAGTCTACCACTCTAGACAGGAAAGTAGCTGTCCTATAAAGGTATATGTTAGGTGCGCCTATGCCTCCTAGTTCTCTTGGCCTATATAGTGTAGCAGTAGCTATGCGCGGGCGTTTATTTGCCCAGATGAAATTATTTAATACTTTTTGTAATTTATGTATAAGCGAGTCAGGAAGGGGTATAGGTAGGGTCTGTAATAAGTACAGTATTTTGGGTAATATGATCATTTTTAGTGCGTGTAGTCTCCCTAACCAGGATAGGAATTTATTATTCCAACTTCTCAGTAGTGAATTAATATTTAAAAGAAGGCTATCATAGTTTAAAGTTATGACATCTTGTATTTGTGGGGTTAAGTATACTCCTAGATATTTAATTGCTTTGCTCTGTGCCTTAAATTGAAATTGTTGTTGGAGATTAGCTAAGGTATTTGGTGTGAGATTTATATGTAGTAATTCCGATTTCGAAATATTTATACTGAAGTTGGAGTATTTCCCGTACGCCTGTAGTGTATCCATCAGGGCTGGGATGGTGGAGTCTAGGTTCGTAAGGGTAAGGAACACGTCGTCAGCATATAGCGTGATTTTGTATTCTATTGGGCCTATTTGGAGTCCTGCGATAGTGTTGTTATTCCTGACATAAGAAGCAAGTATTTCTATTGATAAGACAAAGAGTAATGGAGATAGGGGGCAGCCTTGCCTGGTGCCATTATTAATTTGAAAAGGGTGTGAGAAGGAGTCGTTCAATTTAACTTTCGCTTGAGGTGCGTTATAAAGCGCAAATATTTTCATGATTAGTTCCCGGTCGAATCCAAATTTAGATAAGGCTTGTTTCAAAAATGCCCAATCGAGCCTGTCAAAGGCTTTCTCCGCGTCCATAGAAATGAACGCGGAGGGGGTCTGGTATTTGTGGGCGTATTCCATAAGTGTCAGGATTTTAGTGGTATTGTCTCTAGATTCACGAGTGGGTGTAAATCCTGCTTGATTTGTATGTATCAGGGTTGGGAGAATAAAATTAATACGGGTCGCAAAGATCTTGGCATATATTTTAATATCTACATTAAGTAGGGAAATTGGTCGAAAATTGGCCGGTGTGTTTGGAGGCTTACCAGGTTTTGGGAGTACCGTTACTTGGGCTTCAAGCATTGAGGGCGGGAATGGGTTCTCTTCAGTCACTTCATTAAAGAGTTGGACAAGATATGGGATTAAAAGTGAGGAGAATGCTTTATAGTATTTGGCCGATAGGCCGTCAGGGCCCGGGCTCTTGCCATTAGGTAAGTTGGTTATTGCATATAGGAGTTCCTGTGCGGTTATGGGCCTTTTTAGTGTTTGTAGTTGTTCTGAGGTGATTTTAGGGACCTGACAATGGTCTACATAATCATTAAGGTTAAGGAGATGCTCCATAGTTGGGGGGGGGGGGGGTTAGAGATGTTATAGAGCTCTTTATAGTAATCATGAAAGACCTGGAGAATTTCTTTGGTAGTGTACAGGGGTGTTTTACATTTTGGCTTCTGGATCTCATAGATATATGATTTAAATCTTTTCTTTTTCAGTGTGCATGCTAATAATTTGCCTGCCCTATTGTTCTCATAATAGAATTTACTATTAGTCTTTTTATGTAGAGTTTGATACTCTATTTCTAAAAAATTATCTAACGCTTTGCGGGCCGTTTGGTATTCTCGAATTAGTGTTGGGTCATTGGGGTTGCACTTTAAAGCATGATCTAGATTTGTAAATGAGTTTGTGAGATCTAAGTACTGTTGGCGGGTTTGTCTTTGCTGAATGGCTTTTAGTTTTATCAGCTCTCCCCTAACCACACACTTATGGGCTTCCCATACAACATAGTTATCTGTGACTGAGTTAATGTTGTGGGTAAAATAGTCTGTAATGAGAGATGACAGTTTATTTAGAGAATTTGAGTTGTTTAGTAAGGTTTCGTCTAATTTCCAGTGAAATGGTTCTAATTGTGTTTCTGGCCATACAAAATGTAGGAGTACCGCTGAGTGGTCGGACCATGATGTAGGTGATATTTCACAGCGGCGTATGTTGGCTAAACCTTTCTGATTGGTGAATACGTAATCTAATCTGCTGTAAGACCTATTAGGATTCGAAAAGAAAGTGTAATCCCTTTTGTCTGAATGTATGAAACGCCAGACGTCGTATAAATTAAGGTCTCTCAGATTTTTCCACAAGGTCGTGGAAACTTTTTTTTATACCAAAATTTTAGGGTTAGAGCTATCTTTTTGCGGTTGCAGGGGGACATTAAAATCACCAGCTAAATATATGGGGCCAACTGCTAGATCTAAAATTTTCCGAAATATGTTCTGAAAAAAGGGAGCTTGTTGTAGGTTTGGGGCATAGATATTTACTAGAGTTACTGGTCTACCATATAGGAGGCCTGCTAATCCCAGGAACCTGCCATCTCTATCTCTACTAACGTTAGATATAGTGAATGGAAGATCCTTTCTAAATAGAATACTAACTCCCGCTTTTTTATTTGGTCCAGAACTGTGGTAATGTGTTGTGAATGTTTTCCCAAAATATTTGGGTTCCTTGTTATGTTGAAAGTGTGTTTCCTGTAGGAAAAGGATATCCACTCCTCTTCTGGACAAATCAAATAGTGCTTTAGAGCGTTTGTGGGGTGAGTTTAGACCTTTGGCGTTCTGTGTCAATAATGTGAGTGAACGTGTGTTCTTACCTATAGACTGCGACATCTTAATTTATATAAAGGACTTAGCTGCCTGGAATTTGGCACGGTACCTGGTACGTAGTCTATGCACTGCAACAGTAGAGAAGCAACAATTCTGGAAAATAGATCAATAGTGATATAGGCATTGTAAACAGTAAATGCAATCAACATAAACAAACAAACATAGTAAGAAACTATAACTTGAACAAAAGTCAAAACTCTCTTCCTAATATAGGGCATATTGAGAGTAATATTAGGGGGATTCTACAACAACTTGTAATCACAAGCCCTTTTGTCATAACTAACTGGAAATTATCTTTCTGGCAGTAACAGTATGGACTATTCAGTCACACTTTATAAAGACTCATACAACTGGCAAACATACAACATGAAAATTCAGATTTTCACTTAGATCTTAAACACTTCTTGAACTCCCATATAGGTTTTGAGTCTAGGTCAAGGGGATGTGCTAGAGTTGCTTGGACTGGGGGGAATGTTCCTTTGTGGCATATCAGCCGCAATCTTTCCTTTCTTGGCAGACACCAAACGCCAAGCTGGAGTTTTTCCAAGCTGTCTCTTGGTAGGCGGTAAAGTCATGTCCGCTGCTGGTTCTGTTTCTATAGGATCCAGTCCCAAGGATAGACAGAAAGCAGAAATGTCTTCTGGTGATTTGCAGATAAGTCTGTTATTATTACTTAGGACCCAAATTTGTGCTGGGAAACCCCATCTGTACGGGATCTTTTTGTTCCTCAGGTATGTTGTGAGAGGCGCAAATTCTTTCCTTTTCTGTAAGGTTTCATAGGATAAGTCTTGATAAAACTGGACTACTGTGCCTCTGAATCTAATTGGTTGGTTCTTTCGAAATTGGTTCAACAGCATTTCCTTCTCCAAGAAATTTTTAAACCTAATAACTATATCCCTTGGTGGGGCCGTGGCTGGAGGCTTGGGGCGAAGGGACCGGTGTGCTCTCACCCACTGTATATCTGTTGTATGCGAGGATTCTTTGATGTGCTGGAACAATGCTTGTAAATATACTGGAAAGTCTCGAGGTAGCACATCCTCAGGCACCCCTCTGATTCTTAAATTCTTTCGCCTACTGCGATTCTCCAAATCCTCTAACTTTTCCTGCAAACTGTGTATAATATCATGCTGCGATGCGACTTGTTCTGTCAGGACATGTACTTCCTCTTTTAATTGGTCATGATTGTTTTCCAGAGATTCCACCTGAAAACCAAGAGTATGAATGTCTTGTGCCATTGTGGCTAGTTCTTCTCTAATGCATTTGCGTACTATATCCGCTATGTCTTTTTTAGATGGTAGGTCTTGCAGCATTGATACAGAAAGTGGGGGCTCAGGAGTTTGAGGGTTGACAATATCATCCTGTTGGGAGCCTGAAATAGGAGATTTTTCCCCCGTGTTGGTAGATAGGCGCACATTGTTTGCAGGGTCTGTGGCATGCAAGAAAGAGGACATAGTCAGTGTTTTAATAGCAGTAGATTTCGTGGCCTTGTCAGGTTTTACAGAGCGCCTGGAGGCCATGTTTGAGGTAGCAAATGCTCTGAAGGTTGCAAAATGTCCAGTGCAAGTTGATATCGTCAGTGATATCTAGTGTTCAAATACTCAGTACTTTATAAATTTCCAATTGCAGGTGAAGTGAATCAGAGATAATATCCCATAGAACCAATAAAACAGCAGAGTCGGTCAAAGGTGATATCTGAGAGTCTGCAGTACAGATGTACTTTTACACACACTTATATGTTGAGTGATAATGATGTGTCCCTCAGTTTAAAGAGAGGTATCTATCCGGGCAGGGAAGCACTTCAATTGCAAGATCTTTCTCTAGACCTGTGTTATAGAAAACTGCCTCCACCTTTTCCAATCTTTGTATTATTATTAAAGGAGCTGTTGAAGTTACGGGGTGTTTGTGACGCAGTTACTTTAACAGGGCATCTGTAATGCTGTTGCGGGTCTCTCACTCCTAAATTCTGCTGACAACTGGCTTGCCCAGTTTACTGGGTAAAGATAGTGTGCCCGCTACTGTTTAGCGTGGTGTTTATATGTCCCCCGGGGTCAAAAAAGTGTTGGTGCTGTGAGGGTCGTGACAACCACGTGGCTTACTTGCTTACCCGGGAGCGTGGACACAGTTTACTTAGTGTCTGGTCGATCTCCTGTCGTAGCTGGACGATGGTATATGGAAGTACTGTGGGAAGTGGATCTCTATTGCTGGCCGTGTTACCCTGCTATTCAATGTCATCTAACGGCGGTCGGGCTTCACTTCCGGTCTGGAGGGCTGCGTATACCAGATAATGAGCTCGGTGAAAACAGCCAAGTTCTCCCAGATTTTTTCGCCGCCTCGCAGGGCAAGATATCTTGTTATGATCACGAGGGTTTCATTCAATATATCCCATGCTTTGTTGCCTGAATATCTATTGGATTTGCCAGAATTTAGAACTTTACTGGGCTGCTTGTACGGAGCTCCGGTTTTACGCTGCTCTCATGGCAGCTTCCGGCTCCGCCCCCTATACCCTATATATTTTTATACATGATTAAATATAGGTATAGATAGTATATACATATTTATATAGGAATATATATTTATAAATACTTAGAACATATCCTGCAATGTGCAGAACATTGAAATGTGACATATTTATAGTAAATGCATAGTTAATACCTTTATTAAAAATGAATATTGCATACATATTAGACATGTGCACCGCTAAAAAATTCGGTTCGTTTTCGGTTCGGATCGATTCGGACTTTTCGAATTTCGTTTCGGATCGAATCGGATTCGGCAAAATTTGAATAAATTCATTTCGGATTTATTCGGATCCGAATAAATTCGTTTCGGATTTATTCGGATTCGGCTGAATTCGGTTCTATTCCGTTCCGAAATTCGGTATGTTTTTAGTACACTAACACCCATTTAGTACACTAAGTCACTAACACCCATAAACTACCTATGAACCAATAAACCGAGGCCCCCCCACATCGCAAACCCTATAATAACATTATTTAACCCCTAATCTGCCGATCGGATATCGCCGCAACCTACATTATAGCTATTAACCCCTAATCTGCTGTCCCTAACACCGCCGACCCCTACATTATAGTTATTAACCCCTAATCTGCCTCCCCCAACGTCGCCGCAATCTAACTACAAGTATTAACCCCTAATCTGCCGACCCGATATCGCCGCCGCCTACATTATAGCTATTAACCCCTAATCTGCTGTCCCTAACACCGCCGACCCCTACATTATAGTTATTAACCCCTAATCTGCCCCCCCCAACGTCGCCGCAATCTAACTACAAGTATTAACCCCTAATCTGCCGACCCGATATCGCCGCCGCCTACATTATAGCTATTAACCCCTAATCTGCTGTCCCTAACACCGCCGACCCCTACATTATAGTTATTAACCCCTAATCTGCCTCCCCCAACGTCGCCGCAATCTAACTACAAGTATTAACCCCTAATCTGCCGACCCGATATCGCCGCCGCCTACATTATAGCTATTAACCCCTAATCTGCTGTCCCTAACACCGCCGACCCCTACATTATAGTTATTAACCCCTAATCTGCCTCCCCCCAACGTCGCCACAATCTAACTACAAGTATTAACCCCTAATCTGCCGACCCGATATCGCCGCCGCCTACATTATAGCTATTAACCCCTAATCTGCTGTCCCTAACACCGCCGACCCCTACATTATAGTTATTAACCCCTAATCTGCCCCCCCCAACGTCGCCGCAATCTAACTACAAGTATTAACCCCTAATCTGCCGACCGCAAATCGCCGCAACTATAATAAATGTATTAACCCCTAAACCGCCGCACTCCCACCTCGCAAACACTATAATACATTTTATTAACCCCTAATCTGCCCTCCCTAACATCGCCGCCACCTACCTACAATTATTAACCCCTAATCTCCCGCCCCCAACGTCGCCGCTACTATAATAAGGTTATTAACCCCTAAACCTAAGTCTAACCCTAACACTAACACCCCCTAACTTAAATATAATTTAAATAAAACGAAATAAGTTTACTATAGTTAAATAAATGAATCCTATTTAAAACTAAAGACTTACCTGTAAAATAAACCCTAAGATAGCTGCAATATAACTAATAGTTACATTGTAGCTATTTTAGGATTTATTTTTATTTTACAGGCAACTTTGTATTTATTTTAACTAGGTACAATAGTTATTAAATAGTTAATAACTATTTAATAACTACCTAGCTAAAATAAATACAAATTTACCTGTAAAATAAATCCTAACCTAAGTTACAATTACACCTAACACTACACTATCATTAAATTAACTAAATAAATGAATCATATTTAAAACAAAATACTTACCTGTAAAATAAACCCTAATATAGCTGCAATATAACTAATAGTTACATTGTAGCTATTTTAGCATTTATATTTATTTTACAGGCAACTTTGTATTTATTTTAACTAGGTACAAAAGCTATTAAATAGTTATTGACTAATTAATAGCTACCTAGTTAAAATAATTACAAAATTACCTGTAAAATAAATCCTAACCTAAGTTACAATTAAACCTAACACTACACTGTCATTAAATAAATTAACTACAAGTACCTACAATTAAATACAATTAAATAAACTAAAGTACAAAACCCCCCCACTAAATTACAAAAAAAAACAAACACTAAATTACAAAAAATAAAAAAATATTACAAGAATTTTAAACTAATTACACCTAATCTAAGCCCCCTAATAAAATAACAAAGCCCCCCAAAATAAAAAAAAATGCCCTACCCTATACTAAATTACAAAAGTTAACAGCTCTATTACCTTACCAGCCCTGAACAGGGCCCTTTGCGGGGCATGCCCCAAAGAAAACAGCTCTTTTGCCTGTAAAAAAAAAACACAATCCCCCCCACACATTACAACCCACCACCCACATACCCCTACTCTAACCCAAACCCCCCTTAAATAAACCTAACACTACCCCCCTGAAGATCTCCCTACCTTGAGTCGTGTTCACCCAGCCGGGCCGAAGTCTTCATCCGATGGGGCAGAAGAGGACATCCAGACCGGCAGAAGTCTTCATCCAAGCGGGGCAAGAAGAGGTCTTCCATCCATCATACAAGTACCAAAATACAAACAAACACTAAATTACAAAAAATAATAAAATATTACAATAATTTTAAACTAATTACACCTAATCTAAGCCCCCTACTAGCTATTAATATAGCTTCAATATAACTAATAGTTACATTGTAGCTATTTTAGGATTTATATTTATTTTACAGGCAACTTTGTATTTATTTTAACTAGGTACAATAGCTATTAAATAGTTAATAACTATTTAATAACTACCTAGCTAAAATAAATACAAATTTACCTGTAAAATAAATCATAACCTAAGTTACAATTACACCTAACACTACACTATCATTAAATTAACTAAATAAATGAATCATATATAAAACTAAAGACTTACCTGTAAAATAAACCCTAATATAGCTGCAATATAACTAATAGTTACATTGTAGCTATTTTAGCATTTATATTTATTGTACAGGCAACTTTGTATTTATTTCAACTAGGTTCAATAGCTATTAAATAGATATTGACTATTTAATAGCTACCTAGTTAAAATAATTACAAAATTACCTGTAAAATAAATCCTAACCTAAGTTACAATTAAACCTAACACTACACTATCATTAAATAAATTAACTACAAGTACCTACAATTAAATACAATTAAAAAAACTAAACTAAAGTACAAAAACCCCCCCACTAAATTACAAAAAATAAAAAAATATTACAAGAATTTTAAACTAATTACACCTAATCTAAGCCCCCTAATAAAATAACAAAGCCCCCCAAAATAAAAAAAATGCCCTACCCTATACTAAATTACAAAAGTTAACAGCTCTATTACCTTACCAGCCCTGAACAGAGCCTTTTGCGGGGCATGCCCCAAAGAAAACAGCTCTTTTGCCTGTAAAAAAAAACACAATACCCCCCCCCCACATTACAACCCACCACCCACATACCCCTACTCTAACCCAAACCCCCCTTAAATAAACCTAACACTACCCCCCTGAAGATCTCCCTACCTTGAGTCGTGTTCACCCAGCCGGGCCGAAGTCTTCATCCGATGGGGCAGAAGAGGACATCCAGACCGGCAGAAGTCTTCATCCAAGCGGGGCAAGAAGAGGTCTTCCATCCATCAGAAAAGTACAAAAAAACAAACAAACAAACACTAAATTAGCAAGAATAATAAAATATTACAATAATTTTAAAATAATTACACCTAATCTAAGCCCCCTACTAGCTATTAATATAGCTTCAATATAACTAATAGTTACATTGTAGCTATTTTAGGATTTATATTTATTTTACAGGCAACTTTGTATTTATTTTAACTAGGTACAATAGCTATTAAATAGTTAATAACTACCTAGCTAAAATAAATACAAATTTACCTGTAAAATAAACCCTAACCTAAGTTACAATTACACCTAACACTACACTGTCATTAAATTAACTAAATAAATTAATCCTATATAAAACTAAATACTTACCTGTAAAATAAACCCTAATATAGCTACAATATAACTAATAGTTACATTGTAGCTATTTTAGCATTTATATTTATTTTACAGGCAACTTTGTATTTATTTTAACTAGGTACAATAGCTATTAAATAAATATTTACTGTTTAATAGCTACCTAGTTAAAATAATTACAAAATTACCTGTAAAATAAATCCTAACCTAAGTTACTATTAAACCTAACACTACACTATCATTAAATAAATTAACTACAAGTAACTACAATTAAATACAATGAAATAAACTAAACTAAAGTACAAAAAAAACAAACACTAAATTACAAAAAATAAAAAAAATTACAAGAATTTTAAACTAATTACACCTAATCTAAGCCCCCTAATAAAATAACAAAGCCCCCCAAAATAAAAAAAATGCCCTACCCTATACTAAATTACAAAAGTAATCAGCTCTATCACCTTACCAGCCCTGAACAGGGCCTTTTGCGGGGCGTGCCCCAAAGAAAACAGCTCTTTTGCCTGTAAAAAAAAACACAATACCCCCCCCCACATTACAACCCACCACCCACATACCCCTACTCTAACCCAAACCCCCCTTAAATAAACCTAACACTACCCCCCTGAAGATCTCTCTCTACCGTGTCTTCACCCAGCGGGCCGAAGTCTTCATCCGATGGGGCAGAAGAGGACATCCAGACCGGCAGAAGTCTTCATCCAAGCGGGGCAAGAAGAGGTCTTCCATCCATCAGAAGTCTTGATCCAGGCGGCATCTTCTCTGTTCATCCATCCGGAGCGGAGCGGCAGCATCCTGAAGACATCCCACGCAGAGCATCCTCTTCTTTCTTGATCCGACGACTAGGTGACTGTACCTTTAAGTGACGTCATCCAAGATGGCATCCCTTGAATTCCGATTGGCTGATAGGATTCTATCAGCCAATCGGAATTAAGGTAGGAAAAATCTGATTGGCTGATTCAATCAGCCAATCAGATTCAAGTTCAATCCGATTGGCTGATCCAATCAGCCAATCAGATTGAGCTCGCATTCTATTGGCTGATCGGAACAGCCAATAGAATGCGAGGTCAATCTGATTGGCTGATTCCATCAGCCAATTGGATTGAACTTGAATCTGATTGGCTGATTAAATCAGCCAATCAGATTTTTCCTACCTTAATTCCGATTGGCTGATAGAATCCTATCAGCCAATCGGAATTCAAGGGACGCCATCTTGGATGACGTCACTTAAAGGTACAGTCACCTAGTCGTCGGATCAAGAAAGAAGAGGATGCTCTGCGTGGGATGTCTTCAGGATGCTGCCGCTCCGCTCTGGATGGATGAACAGAGAAGATGCCACCTGGATCAAGACTTCTGATGGATGGAAGACCTCTTCTTGCCCCGCTTGGATGAAGACTTCTGCCGGTCTGGATGTCCTCTTCTGCCCGATCGGATGAAGACTTCGGCCCGCTGGGTGAAGACATGGTAGAGAGATCTTCAGGGGGGTAGTGTTAGGTTTATTTAAGGGGGGTTTGGGTTAGAGTAGGGGTATGTGGGTGGTGGGTTGTAATGTGGGGGGGGTATTGTGTTTTTTTTTACAGGCAAAAGAGCTGTTTTCTTTGGGGCATGCCCCGCAAAGGGCCCTGTTCAGGGCTGGTAAGGTAATAGAGCTGATTACTTTTGTAATTTAGTATAGGGTAGGGCATTTTTTTTATTTTGGGGGGCTTTGTTATTTTATTAGGGGGCTTAGATTAGGTGTAATTAGTTTAAAATTCTTGTAATTTTTTTTATTTTTTGTAATTTAGTGTTTGTTTTTTTTGTACTTTAGTTTAGTTTATTTCATTGTATTTAATTGTAGGTACTTGTAGTTAATTTATTTAATGATAGTGTAGTGTTAGGTTTAATAGTAACTTAGGTTAGGATTTATTTTACAGGTAATTTTGTAATTATTTTAACTAGGTAGCTATTAATTAGTCAATAACTATTTAATAGCTATTGTACCTAGTTAAAATAAATACAAAGTTGCCTGTAAAATAAATATAAATGCTAAAATAGCTACAATGTAACTATTAGTTATATTGTAGCTATATTAGGGTTTATTTTACAGGTAAGTATTTAGTTTTATATAGGATTAATTTATTTAGTTAATTTAATGACAGTGTAGTGTTAGGTGTAATTGTAACTTAGGTTAGGGTTTATTTTACAGGTAAATTTGTATTTATTTTAGCTAGGTAGTTATTAACTATTTAATAGCTATTGTACCTAGTTAAAATAAATACAAAGTTGCCTGTAAAATAAATATAAATCCTAAAATAGCTACAATGTAACTATTAGTTATATTGTAGCTATATTAATAGCTAGTAGGGGGCTTAGATTAGGTGTAATTAGTTTAAAATGGTTGTAATATTTTATTATTTTTGCTAATTTAGTGTTTGTTTGTTTTTTTGTACTTTTCTGATGGATGGAAGACCTCTTCTTGCCCCGCTTGGATGAAGACTTCTGCCGGTCTGGATGTCCTCTTCTGCCCCATCGGATGAAGACTTCGGCCCGGCTGGGTGAACACGACTCAAGGTAGGGAGATCTTCAGGGGGGTAGTGTTAGGTTTATTTAAGGGGGGTTTGGGTTAGAGTAGGGGTATGTGGGTGGTGGGTTGTAATGTGGGGGGGGGGGGATTGTGTTTTTTTTTTTACAGGCAAAAGAGCTGTTTTCTTTGGGGCATGCCCCGCAAAGGGCCCTGTTCAGGGCTGGTAAGGTAATAGAGCTGTTAACTTTTGTAATTTAGTATAGGTTAGGGCATTTTTTTTATTTTGGGGGGCTTTGTTATTTTATTAGGGGGCTTAGTTTAGGTGTAATTAGTTTAAAATTCTTGTAATATTTTTTTATTTTTTGTAATTTAGTGGGGGGGGGGTTGTACTTTAGTTTAGTTTTTTTAATTGTATTTAATTGTAGGTACTTGTAGTTAATTTATTTAATGATAGTGTAGTGTTAGGTTTAATTGTAACTTAGGTTAGGATTTATTTTACAGGTAATTTTGTAATTATTTTAACTAGGTAGCTATTAAATAGTCAATATCTATTTAATAGCTATTGAACCTAGTTAAAATGAATACAAAGTTGCCTGTACAATAAATATAAATGCTAAAATAGCTACAATCTAACTATTAGTTATATTGCAGCTATATTAGGGTTTATTTTACAGGTAAGTCTTTAGTTTTATATAGGATTCATTTATTTAGTTAATTTAATGATAGCGTAGTGTTAGGTGTAATTGTAACTTAGGTTATGATTTATTTTACAGGTAAATTTGTATTTATTTTAGCTAGGTAGTTATTAAATAGTTATTAACTATTTAATAACTATTGTACCTAGTTAAAATAAATACAAAGTTGCCTGTAAAATACATATAAATCCTAAAATAGCTACAATGTAACTATTAGTTATATTGAAGCTATATTAATAGCTAGTAGGGGGCTTAGATTAGGTGTAATTAGTTTAAAATTATTGTAATATTTTATTATTTTTGGTAATTTAGTGTTTGTTTGTATTTTGGTACTTGTATGATGGATGGAAGACCTCTTCTTGCCCCGCTTGGATGAAGACTTCTGCCGGTCTGGATGTCCTCTTCTGCCCCATCGGATGAAGACTTCGGCCCGGCTGGGTGAACATGACTCAAGGTAGGGAGATCTTCAGGGGGGTAGTGTTAGGTTTATTTAAGGGGGGTTTGGGTTAGAGTAGGGTTATGTGGGTGGTGGGTTGTAATGTGGGGGGGGGGGATTGTGTTTTTTTTTTACAGGCAAAAGAGCTGTTTTCTTTGGGGCATGCCCCGCAAAGGGCCCTGTTCAGGGCTGGTAAGGTAATAGAGCTGTTAACTTTTGTAATTTAGTATAGGTTAGGGCATTTTTTTTATTTTGGGGGGCTTTGTTATTTTATTAGGGGGCTTAGTTTAGGTGTAATTAGTTTAAAATTCTTGTAATATATTTTTATTTTTTGTAATTTAGTGTGGGGGGGGTTGTACTTTAGTTTAGTTTTTTTAATTGTATTTAATTGTAGGTACTTGTAGTTAATTTATTTAATGATAGTGTAGTGTTAGGTTTAATTGTAACTTAGGTTAGGATTTATTTTACAGGTAATTTTGTAATTATTTTAACTAGGTAGCTATTAAATAGTCAATATCTATTTAATAGCTATTGAACCTAGTTAAAATGAATACAAAGTTGCCTGTACAATAAATATAAATGCTAAAATAGCTACAATCTAACTATTAGTTATATTGCAGCTATATTAGGGTTTATTTTACAGGTAAGTCTTTAGTTTTATATAGGATTCATTTATTTAGTTAATTTAATGATAGCGTAGTGTTAGGTGTAATTGTAACTTAGGTTATGATTTATTTTACAGGTAAATTTGTATTTATTTTAGCTAGGTAGTTATTAAATAGTTATTAACTATTTAATAACTATTGTACCTAGTTAAAATAAATACAAAGTTGCCTGTAAAATACATATAAATCCTAAAATAGCTACAATGTAACTATTAGTTATATTGAAGCTATATTAATAGCTAGTAGGGGGCTTAGATTAGGTGTAATTAGTTTAAAATTATTGTAATATTTTATTATTTTTGGTAATTTAGTGTTTGTTTGTATTTTGGTACTTGTATGATGGATGGAAGACCTCTTCTTGCCCCGCTTGGATGAAGACTTCTGCCGGTCTGGATGTCCTCTTCTGCCCCATCGGATGAAGACTTCGGCCCGGCTGGGTGAACATGACTCAAGGTAGGGAGATCTTCAGGGGGGTAGTGTTAGGTTTATTTAAGGGGGGTTTGGGTTAGAGTAGGGTTATGTGGGTGGTGGGTTGTAATGTGGGGGGGGGGGGATTGTGTTTTTTTTTTACAGGCAAAAGAGCTGTTTTCTTTGGGGCATGCCCCGCAAAGGGCCCTGTTCAGGGCTGGTAAGGTAATAGAGCTGTTAACTTTTGTAATTTAGTATAGGTTAGGGCATTTTTTTTATTTTGGGGGGCTTTGTTATTTTATTAGGGGGCTTAGTTTAGGTGTAATTAGTTTAAAATTCTTGTAATATATTTTTATTTTTTGTAATTTAGTGTGGGGGGGGTTGTACTTTAGTTTAGTTTTTTTAATTGTATTTAATTGTAGGTACTTGTAGTTAATTTATTTAATGATAGTGTAGTGTTAGGTTTAATTGTAACTTAGGTTAGGATTTATTTTACAGGTAATTTTGTAATTATTTTAACTAGGTAGCTATTAAATAGTCAATATCTATTTAATAGCTATTGAACCTAGTTAAAATGAATACAAAGTTGCCTGTACAATAAATATAAATGCTAAAATAGCTACAATCTAACTATTAGTTATATTGCAGCTATATTAGGGTTTATTTTACAGGTAAGTCTTTAGTTTTATATAGGATTCATTTATTTAGTTAATTTAATGATAGCGTAGTGTTAGGTGTAATTGTAACTTAGGTTATGATTTATTTTACAGGTAAATTTGTATTTATTTTAGCTAGGTAGTTATTAAATAGTTATTAACTATTTAATAACTATTGTACCTAGTTAAAATAAATACAAAGTTGCCTGTAAAATACATATAAATCCTAAAATAGCTACAATGTAACTATTAGTTATATTGAAGCTATATTAATAGCTAGTAGGGGGCTTAGATTAGGTGTAATTAGTTTAAAATTATTGTAATATTTTATTATTTTTGGTAATTTAGTGTTTGTTTGTATTTTGGTACTTGTATGATGGATGGAAGACCTCTTCTTGCCCCGCTTGGATGAAGACTTCTGCCGGTCTGGATGTCCTCTTCTGCCCCATCGGATGAAGACTTCGGCCCGGCTGGGTGAACACGACTCAAGGTAGGGAGATCTTCAGGGGGGTAGTGTTAGGTTTATTTAAGGGGGGTTTGGGTTAGAGTAGGGGTATGTGGGTGGTGGGTTGTAATGTGGGGGGGGGGATTGTGTTTTTTTTTTACAGGCAAAAGAGCTGTTTTCTTTGGGGCATGCCCCGCAAAGGGCCCTGTTCAGGGCTGGTAAGGTAATAGAGCTGTTAACTTTTGTAATTTAGTATAGGGTAGGGCATTTTTTTATTTTGGGGGGCTTTGTTATTTTATTAGGGGGCTTAGATTAGGTGTAATTAGTTTAAAATTCTTGTAATATTTTTTTATTTTTTGTAATTTAGTGGTTTTTTATTTTTTGTAATTTAGTGGGGGGGGTTTGTACTTTAGTTTATTTAATTGTAGATAATTGTAGGTACTTGTAGTTAATTTATTTAATGACAGTGTAGTGTTAGGTTTTATTGTAACTTAGGTTAGGATTTATTTTACAGGTAATTTTGTAATTATTTTAACTAGGTAGCTATTAATTAGTCAATAACTATTTAATAGCTATTGTACCTAGTTAAAATAAATACAAAGTTGCCTGTAAAATAAATATAAATGCTAAAATAGCTACAATGTAACTATTAGTTATATTGCAGCTATATTAGGGTTTATTTTACAGGTAAGTATTTAGTTTTAAATATGAGTCATTTATTTAATTAATTAAATGATAGTGTAGTGTTAGGTGTAATTGTAACTTAGGTTAGGATTTATTTTACAGGTAAATTTGTATTTATTTTAGCTAGGTAGTTATTAAATAGTTAATAACTATTTAATAACTATTGTACCTAGTTAAAATAAATACAAAGTTGCCTGTAAAATAAAAATAAATCCTAAAATAGCTACAATGTAACTATTAGTTATATTGCAGCTATCTTAGGGTTTATTTTACAGGTAAGTCTTTAGTTTTAATTTAAATAGGATTCATTTATTTAACTATAGTAAATTTATTTCGTTTTATTTAAATTATATTTAAGTTAGGGGGTGTTAGTGTTAGGGTTAGACTTAGGTTTAGGGGTTAATAACCTTATTATAGTAGCGGCGACGTTGGGGGCGGGAGATTAGGGGTTAATAATTGTAGGTAGGTGGCGGCGATGTTAGGGAGGGCAGATTAGGGGTTAATAAAATGTATTATAGTGTTTGCGAGGCGGGAGTGCGGCGGTTTAGGGGTTAATACATTTATTATAGTGGCGGCGATTTGCGGTCGGCAGATTAGGGGTTAATACTTGTAGTTAGATTGTGGCGACGTTGGGGGGAGGCAGATTAGGGGTTAATAACTATAATGTAGGGGTCGGCGGTGTTAGGGACACCAGATTAGGGGTTAATAGTTATAATGTAGGCGGCGGCGATATCGGGTCGGCAGATTAGGGGTTAATACTTGTAGTTAGATTGCGGCGACGTTGGGGGGGGCAGATTAGGGGTTAATAACTATAATGTAGGGGTCGGCGGTGTTAGGGACAGCAGATTAGGGGTTAATAGCTATAATGTAGGCGGCGGCAATATCGGGTCGGCAGATTAGGGGTTAATACTTGTAGTTAGATTGCGGCGACGTTGGGGGGGGCAGATTAGGGGTTAATAACTATAATGTAGGGGTCGGCGGTGTTAGGGACAGCAGATTAGGGGTTAATAGCTATAATGTAGGCGGCGGCGATATCGGGTCGGCAGATTAGGGGTTAATACTTGTAGTTAGATTGCGGCGACGTTGGGGGGGGCAGATTAGGGGTTAATAACTATAATGTAGGGGTCGGCGGTGTTAGGGACAGCAGATTAGGGGTTAATAGCTATAATGTAGGTGGCGGCGATATTCGGTCAGCAGATTAGGGGTTAATAAAATACTGCAGGTGTCAGCGATAGCGGAGGCAGCAGATTAGGGGTTAATAAGTGTTAGATTAGGGGTGTTTAGAGACTCGGGGTACATGTTAGGGTGTTAGGTGCAGACTTAGTGTTTCCCCATAGGAAACAATGGGGCTGCGGTGTTAGTTTTTTTTCAGCCGAAACTCCCATTGTTTCCTATGGGGAAATGCCGAATCTTAACGAGCTAATTCGGATTTATTCGGAGATACAGCAGCTATTTCGGATTCATTCGGTAGATTCGGAAGTATTTTAATTCGGAAATCCGAATCGATCCGAATCTCCGAATTTACAGAATTTACCGAATTTCCGAATTAATCCGAAACGAACCGCACATGTCTAATACATATGTTTTACATGTTTTCATCTACTTAACTGCAAAGGGCTCCAATGCACAGTTAATCAGCGCTCTTAGGGTGGGGTAATCATTGTAATGTAAATTACAAGTTTACTTTATACTTTTAAAATCAGCGGTAAAACCGACGAGTGCAAACATCTGCAAGAAACCCCTTATCACTTGCAAGTAAAAACATATATAGGAATATAAATACATGTGTGCACACACATATATAATGTATATATACATATATATATATATATATATATATATATATATATATATATATATTTAGAGATGAATATGTATGCATCTCTATGTTAAAGCCCTTTGCCTGCTTTTTTGTAGCACCTGAGACCTCATATCTTTGAGCCCTTGTAACTTTTTTGTGCAATATTTTTTTAAATAATTTTTATTAGATAGTGTTATGAGTGTAACTGTACTTTGTAACGTATTTTTGATATGTTTTGTTACACTTTTTTGTTTTACGAAACAGTTAACCAGAGCTATGAGGGCGCTATAATCATTCAAGCCTAAATCATGATGGCACTCACGAGTTTACTTTCAACTTGTAATACGAGCTGAAAACCTGACACACACAATCACCCGCAACATACCCCTTGTTGCTTGCACATGCTTTTTAGTGCTCCATTCGTAATCTGGCCCATAGTGTTTTAACTGATTCAAGCCTAAATCATGATGGCACTCACAAGTTTACTTTCAACTTGTAATACGAGCTGAAAACCTGACACGCACATTCACCCGCAACATACCCCTTGTTGCTTGCACATGCTTTTTAGAGATTTTTAGAGATTTGATTCATTCTCCTATACCTTTTTGAGAACTTGAGTGCTCCTCCTAAACATACATTTATGATATTTTCTATTATCTAAAAACTACTGCCTTCCCAGTGGATGGATTCTCTCCCCTTATACACCCACAAATGGCAAACAGAACTAGACTTGCATATTGACCACAAGTCATGGCAGAAGACCTTTTGTATCCATAAAAGGTCATCTGTATCAGGGCACATACAGGAAATTGTATTATTTCAAATTCCTTTCATGCTCTTACCCTACCCCTGTTAGGATTAAATATATTTGTAAGTATACAAGTGCAGTGTGTTGGAAGAGGTGTAGAAAAAATGCTACAATTCTCCACATTTGATAGAGTTGTCCAAAGCTGGAGTCTTTTTGGGCTGCAGCCATACAAATGATGTCTAAGTTTTGGGAATACAAGTGCCAGTGATGCCATATATCCTTCTCTATCATTCGTTACCAAAGACAAAAGACAAGGTGAAACAATCTTTACTGCCTATTATGCTCAATGAAGCAAAGGCTCTTATCCCACAAAGGTGGAAATCTCCTAAGGCGCCAACACATCAACACTGGAGGAATCATTTTGAGCGTTTCTTGAAAGTAGGGAGGTAGTATTACCTTAGGACAGGCCTGGTGGATGTACATGAACTGAAGTTAGAGATGTGGTGTCGACTGTCGAGTAGATACTGAATCAGTGTAGGACTCTGAACTAGTCATATCCCTTGGGGTCCAACCTCCCTGTTATTTCCCTGATTACTGTACGCTTCTTGTAAACATATACTCATTCATATGTGGTTATCAAGCTCAAGCTCCCCCTTCTAGGGTGTGTGTGTGTGTGTGTCAGTGCATTTTGACAGTTTTTCACAGCTAGACAGAGCTAGTTCATGTGTTCCATAAAGATATCATTGTGTTCACTCCTGTGGAACTATTTTTGAGTCAGCACTGATTGGTTAAAATACAAGTCTGTCAAAAGAACAAATAAGGGGGCAGTCTGCAGAGGCTTAGATATAAGGTAATCACAGAGGAAAAGAGTGTATTAACAAAACCGTGTTGATTATGCAAAACTGGGGAATGGGTAATAAAGGGATTATCTATCTTTTTAAACAATAACAATTCTGGAGTAGACTGTCCTTTTAACAACCAAACTTTGTAGGGTGAAGAACAACATATAAGTATATTCAATGCTATTGTTATTACCGTACATTTGCAAACAATAACTTTACCAGTGGACTATTGGACGAATCTAGTTGTGCACGGTTGTTAGTAATAAATATGTGTTGCTGAATGTTATGTTTCTAAATCAGGCTCACTTAAAAAAATTATATATATATATATATATATATATATATATATATATATATATCCTAAAAAAGGGTTAAGTTAAAGCTGTTAAAATTTAAGATGTAACTAATAGGAAGTGTATGATTACGTACAACTGAGTCATGACACTACTGCTTACCGGCTTAATAGGACACCTCCTGCAGAAAAAAATATATTTATTCTGCAATGGATTTATTCTGCAATGGAATACTGTATTCATGTTTCAAAACAAAAAAACGCTTATACATTTTGAAACATTTTCTTTTAGATAGAACAGAGAACAATTGTGAGTATCACATACCTTTCGATTAAAAGGACATGAAACACAAAATGTTTCTTTCATGATTCAGTATCCAATTTTAAACAACTTTCTAATTTACTTAAATTATTTCATTTTCAGACAAAAACTTCCCCAAAAGACCAGAGCATTTTTAGCTATTTTGCCATCTCTACATTTAAACAGAAATAGAGCATTTTTTATATTTACCTATCAAAACTATATATATTTTTTTAGTAGACAACCCAAAGTATTGATCTAGGCCCATTTTGGTATATTTGATGTCATCATTTCACCGCCAAATGCGATCAAATAAAAAAAAAAACAACATATATAAACAGCTTGTGTAATCATGGCACAAATTGTTGTAAATGCTTCTCTGGGATCCCCTTTGTTCAGAAAAAGCAGACATTTATGGCTTTGGCATTGCTTTTTGGTAATTAGAAGGCCGCTACACTTGTATTATGCCCAGCAGTGTAGGGGTTAATTAGGAGTAGGGTTAATTTTAGCTTTAGTGTAGAAATAAGCCTCCCACCTGACACATCCCACCCCGTGATCCTTCCCTGACCCCTCTCAAACAGCTCTCTTCCTTCCCCCACCCCCCAAAGGTCACCCCCATTAGTGATGTTGCGAACAGTTCGCCGGAGAACAGTTCCGGCGATCTTAGCTTGTTCGCGTTCACCACGGCGGGCGAACATATGCGATGTTCGATCCGCCCCCTATTCGTCATCATTGAGGAAACTTTGACCCTGTATCTCACAGTCTGCAGACACATTTGAGCCAATCAGCAGCAGGCAATCCCTCCCAGACCCTCCCAGCTCCTGGGCAGCAGCCATTTTAGATTCATTACGATCCTGCATTCTTAGTGAGAGGAGGGTTAGTGCTGCTGCTGGTGATTTTATAGGGAAATTGATAGCTAGGCTAGTGTATTCAGTGTCCACTACAGTCCTGAAGTACTCATCTAATCTCTGCTGTAAGGACAGCACCCCAAAAAGCCCTTTTTAGGGCTAGAACTTCAGCCCAAAAAGCCCTTTTTAGGGCTAGAACTTCAGTCTTTTTTTTTTTTTTTTTTTTAAATCTAATTGCATTTGCCTGCCTGTCAGCCTGTGTGTGAGGCTCACAGCATATACTGTGATTAATTGCTCTGTGCCACCATTGATATCTGGTGTAACATTAGTGTAAATTTAAAAAAAAAAAAAACTTTTACATAATTTTTCTAGTGTAATCTAATTTCATTTTCCATCAGGCCTGTGTGTCAGGCCCACAGCATATACTGTGATTAATTGCTCTGTGCCACCACTCCTATCTGGTGTAACATTAGGGTAAATTATCAGTTTGCTACTGTAATCTAATTTCATTTTCCATCAGGCCTGTGTGTCAAGCCCACAGCATATACTGTGCCTAATTTTTGCTGTTTTCCACCACTCGTATCTGGTGTAACATTAGTGTAAATTTTTTTATAAAAAACTATTACATCAGTCTGCTAGTGTAATCTAATTGCAGTTGCCAGGCCAGCCTGCCACTGCCAGCCTCAGTGCCACCACTCATATCTGGTGTAACATTAGTGTAAATTTAAAAAAAAAATTTTTTTACATCAGTCTGCTAGTGTTATTTAATTTTAGTTGCCAGGCCAGCCTGCCACTAGTGCCAGCCTGTGTGTCAGGCTCCCAGCATATACTGTGCCTATACTTCCATCCTCAGTGCCACCACTCCTATCTGTTGTAACATTAGTGTAATTTTTTTAAAAAAAAAAAAACATTTTACTTCAGTCTGCTAGTGTTATTTAATTGCAGTTGCCTGCCTGCCTGCCAGCGTGTGTGCCAGGTCCACTTTCCAAATAGTGCCACCAATCATATTTGTTATAACAGTAGTGTAAATATTAAAAAAAAAAAACTTTTTTGACTGTGAAACATCAGTCTGTTAGTGTAATGTAATTGAAGTTGCCTGCCTGCCAGCGTGTGTGCCAGGCCCACTTGCCAAGTTAGTGGCACCACTCATATTTGTTGTAACAGTAGTGTAAATATTTAAAATAAAAACTTTGACTGTGAAACATCAGTCTGCTAGTGCAATCGAATTGCAGTTGCCTGCCTGCCAGCCAGCGTGTGTGCCAGGCCCACTTGCCAACTAGTGCCACCAATCATATTTGTTATAACAGTATTGTAAATATTTCAAAAAAAAACTTTGACTGTGAAACATCATTCAGCTAGTGTAATCTAATTGCAGTTGCCTGCCTGCCAGCGTGTGTGCCAAGCCCACTTGCCAACTAGTGCCACCAATCATATTTGTTTTAACAGTAGTGTAAATATTGAAAAAAAAAAAAAATTTGGACTGTGAAACATCATTCAGCTAGTGTAATCTTATTGCATTTGCCTGCCTGCCAGCGTGTGTGCCAGACTCACTTGCCAAGTTAGTGGCACCACTCATATTTGTTGTAACAGTAGTTTAAATATTTAAAAAATAAACATTTTTGACTGTGAAACATCAGTCTGCTTTTTTGTGTCAAGCTCACAGCGTATAATGTGCCCACTTGCCCAGTGCCACCACTCATATCTTGTTTAATAGTAGTGTAAGTGTACATTTAAAAAAAAAAAAAATTTTGGATTGTGAAACATCAGTCTGCTTTTTTGTGTCAAGCTCACAGCGTATAATGTGCCCACTTGCCCAGTGCCACCACTCATATCTTGTTTAATAGTAGTGTAAGTCTACATTTAAAAAAAAAAAATTACAGGCAGAGGCAGGCCACCCCGCAGGTGCCGTCGTGGTCGTGGTGCTGTGATTCCCTTTGACCCTACAATAATGCACAGTGTTCAGAGGCCACGTGCCATGAACAAAAAAAGTTCTGAGGAGGACCTAGTTGAATGGCTAACACAGGACACCCAATCTTCTACAGCTTCCGCTCCTAACCTTGACACACCATCCACCTCCAGATTAGCTGCGGGCACCTCTCAAGTGACCAGTGCCACTCGCCCGCCTGCCGCCACCACCAACACTAGCACCACAGCCGCTTCACTTGATCTGTCAGAGGAGTTATTGACACATCATTTGGAAGAAATGAGTGATGCGCAACCATCTTTGACAGATGATGTAGATAACAGTGATATGTCTCTGTCAGGCAGCATTACAGACATGGACGTACAGTGTGATGATGATGGTGATGTTGTACCCGCTGCTGCTTCCTTTGTTGATTTGTCAGATACAAGTGAAGCGGTTGATGATGATGCGTCCGTGGATGTCACGTGGGTGCCCGCTAGAAGAGAAGAAGAAGAGGGGGAAGGTTCAGATGGGGAGACAGAGAGGAGGAGGAGGAGGAGACGAGTTGGAAGCAGGGGGAGGTCATCGCAAGGAGCTAGTGGCACAGTCAGACAGCATGCATCGGCACCCGGGGGCAGCCAGACAGCACGCCAATCAACGCATGCTGTTGCCACCACCAGAATGCCGTCATCGCAGAGCTCAGCAGTGTGGTATTTTTTGTGTGTGTCTGCCTCTGACAACAGCGATGCCATTTGCAACCTGTGCCAAAAGAAACTGAGTCGTGGGAAGTCCAACAGCCACCTAGGTACAACTGCTTTGCGAAGGCACATGGTCTCACATCACAAACGCCGATGGGATGAACACATGAGTAGAAGCAGCACACAAACTCAAAGCCGCCATACTCCTCCTGGTCCAGCATCTTCAGCCACGTCAACCACTGCTGTCCTCTTTGCCCCCTCTCAACCACCCACCACTCAGTCTGTTACGTAGCAGTTCCTGGTCATCTGCCCACAGTCAGGTGTCTGTCAAGGACATGTTTGAGTGTAAGAAGCCAATTTCCCAAATTCACCCTCTTGCCCGGCGTCTGACAGCTGGCTTGTCTAAACTCTTAGCCCGCCAGCTTTTACCATACAAGCTGGTGGAGTCTGAGGCGTTCAAAAAATTTGTATCTATTGGGACACCGCAGTGGAAGGTACCCGGCCGAAATTTCTTTTCACAGAAGGCAATCCCCAACCTGTACTCGATTGTGCGAAAGGAAGTAATGGCATGTCTGGCACACAGCGTTGGGGCAAGGGTCCATCTGACCACTGATAGCTGGTCTGCAAAGCATGGTCAGGGCAGGTATATCACCTACACTGCGCATTGGGTAAACCTGCTGATGGCTGACAAGCATGGAATGCTTGGCTCTGCAGAGGAGTTGGTGACACCACCACGACTTGCAGGCAGGCCTGCTGCTACCTCCTCTACTCCTCCTACTCCATCCTCTTCCATAACCTCTTCCTCGGCTGAGTCCTGTTCTGCTGCTGCATCTTGCTCCATATCAACGGCACCCCCCCAGCTCCCCAGTGCTATTCAACATCCCGGATACGGTGGTGTCACGCCGTCTTGGGGTTGACTTGCCTGAAAGCCGAGAGTCACACCGCACCAGCACTCCTGTCCGCCCTGAACGCACAGGTGGATCAGTGGCTGACTCCGCACCAACTGGAGATTGGCAAAGTTGTTTCTGACAACGGAAGTAATTTGGTGGCGGCATTGAAATTGGGCAAGTTGACACATGTGCCGTGCATGGCACATGTGTGTAATCTGATTGTACAACGCTTTGTGCATAAGTACCCAGGCTTACAGGATGTCCTGAAACAGGCCAGGAAGGTGTGTGGCCATTTCAGGTGTTCCTACACGGCCATGGCGCACTTGTCCGATATCCAGCGGCGAAACAACCTGCCAGTGAGGCGCTTGATTTGCGACAGCCCGACACGTTGGAATTCAACACTCCTAATGTTCGACCGCCTGCTACAACAAGAAAAAGCTGTTAATGAGTATTTGTATGACCGGGTGCTAGGACAGCCTCTGGGGAGCTGTGGATTTTTTTGCCACGTTACTGGACGCTCATGCGCAATGCCTGTAGGCTTATGCGTCCTTTTGAGGAGGTGACAAACCTAGTCAGTCGCACCAAAGGCACCATCAGCGACATCATACCATTTGTTTTCTTCCTGGAGCGTGCCCTGCGAAGAGTGCTGGATCAGGCCATAGATGAGCGTGAAGAGGAAGAGTTGTGGTCTCCATCACCACTAGAAACAGCCTTATCAGCATTGCTTGCTGGAGCAGCGGCAACGCAGGAAGAGGATTGTGAGGAAGAGGAGTCAGAGGAGGAATGTGGCTTTGATGAGGAGGAGGAAAACCAAGCACAACAGGCATCCCAGGGTGCTCGTTGTTGTCACCTCTCTGGTACCCGTGGTGTTGTACGTGGCTGGGGGGAAGAAGATACCTTCAGTGAGATCAGCGAGGATGAGGAACGGGACATGATTAGCTCGGCATCCAACCTTTTGCAAATGGGGTCTTTCATGCTGTCGTGCCTGTTGAGGGACCCTCGTATAAAAAATCTGAAGGAGAACGACCTGTACTGGGTGTCCACACTACTAGACCCCCGGTATAAGCATAAAATTACTGAAATGTTACCGAATTCATGCAAGTCGGAAAGGATGGAGCAGTTCAAAAATAAATTAAAAAGTATGCTTTACACAGCGTATAAGGGTGATGTCACAGCACAACGGGAATCTAACAGGGGAAGAGATGAAAGTAATCCTCCTCCTCCTCCCACGACCACGCCGGCAAGGACAGGACGCTTTCCAGACGTGTTGTTGATGGAGGACATGCGGACCTTTTTAACTCCTATGCATCGTCACAGCCCTTTGGGATCCAGCCTCAGAGAAAGACTCAACCGACAGGTAGCAGACTACCTAGCATTAACTTCAGATCTCGACACTCTGAGGAGCGATGGACCCCTTGACTACTGGGTGTGCAGGCTTGACCTGTGGCCTGAGTTATCCCAATTTGCAATCAAACTTCTGGCCTGCCCCGCTTCAAGTGTCCTGTCAGAAAGGACCTACAGTGCAGCAGGAGGTATTGTCACTGAGAAGAGAAGTCGCCTAGGTCAAAAAAGTCTTGATTATCTCACATTTATTAAAATGAATGAGGGATGGATCCCGAAGGGACTGACATTGTGCGATACATTAGAGTAAAAAAGGCCTGATGAGATGAGCTGCCTTGGGCTACAAATGGTACACATGTTGCTGTATTTTATCTTCGAATGGCGGATGACTTGCGTGACTTACCCACCAACAACTAGGGTTCAAGCCGCAATGTTTTAGGGCACTTTCTAACGGTCAAACAAACATCGATTTTTCAGGCCGCTGCTACAGCAGCAGCTGCAACAATACCTAATTTTTCAGACAGTTTTACATGCCTAATTATTCTGGCCTCTGGTGCTGCACTGTGGCTACAAAACCCAAACGAAAAAAAAGGCACATAACAGTGATTAAACTGTTAAGAATAGTACTACTTAACACACCACTCATATCTGGTGGCACAGTACATTGCACGCGCAGTGCCCCAAATTTGAAGTAGGAGGACCGACCAAGCATCTTTTTCCATCTCCCGGGTTCCTAAAAATTATCTCCGGCTTCCTAAACTCGATGCCATACCTGTACTCTATTGTGCAAAAGGATGGCATATGTGGTGTTTCATGCTGTTGTGCCTGTTGAGGGTCGGGGACCCTCGTATAAAAAGGCTGAAGGAGAACAACCTGTACTGGGTGTCCAAGCATCTTTTTCCATCTCCCGGTTCCTAAAAATTATCTCCGGGTTCCTAAAATCTATGCCATACCTGTACTCGATTGTGCAAAAGGATGGCATATGTGGTATTTCATGCTGTTGTGCCTGTTGAGGGTCGGGGACCCAAGTATAAAAAGGCTGAAGGAGAACGACCTGTACTGGGTGTCCAAACATCTTTTTCCATCTCCCGGATGTAGCGGTACTCCACTAGGGGGTCTCCCTTCCTCTGTCCAAACCCAGGGGTGGCCACCGGATAGTGGGACCAGAGATATAGTTGCTGAGACCAGGGTCAAGCCAGCGGGTGTATCTCCCCCAGCTGGGCTGGTCTCAGTGGACTCCCAGTCAGGTAGCGTCCTCTCTGCCCTGCAGCTCTTACTTGGCAGGTATCGTCCCCTCTGCCTGTCTGCTTCTAGGCAGGAATAAATCCCCCTGCCAGGCTGCTTCTTGGCAGGAATAGCTCCCTATGCCTCCAAATAGTGGGACCAGGGCTATCATGGATGAGACCAGGGTCAAGCCAGCGGCTGTATCTCCCCCAGCTGGGCTGGTCTCAGTTGGCTCCCAGGCAGGTAGCGTCCCCTCTGCCTGTCTGCTTCTAGGCAGGAATAGATCCCTCTGCCTCACTGCACACTTCCAGCAGGTAGCGTGCCCTCTGGTTTCTTATAGGCAGGAATCGATCCCTCTGCCTTGCTGCTCCTTTCAGGCAGGCCAGCTCTTTTCATACAGGCCCACAGACTATGTAACAGAATGCAGGGTCAGAACCTCTGCAAACGGTATACCTGAAAGAATCAGACAGCACAAAAAGGCAATCCCGGACCCCAACCTGTACTCGATTGTGCAAAAGGAAGTAACCTTACCATAGGTCCCAAACCGCATGTTTTATTGTTATACTCTGTCAGGGAAATTATATAACTATCAATCGTATCAATCAAATATATATTGCATCTATTGATCTCTGTAATTCGTATCTATCAAATGTATATTGCATCTTTAGATCTATGTAATTTGTATCTATCAAATGTATATTGCATCTTTTGATCCATGTAATTCGTATCTATCAAATGTATATTGCATCTTTTGATCTCTGTAATTCGTATCGATCAAATGTATATTGCATCTTTTGATCTATGTTATTCGTACCTATCAAATGTATATTGCATCTATTGATCTATGTAACCTATGGATCTATCTATCAAATCTATCGATCTCGTGGTCGGACTGTTTTGTGACAGCAACTTGTGTTTCGGACAAATTTGAAGTAGGAGGAGAGACCAAGCATCTTCTTCCATCTCCCTGTTCCGAAAATCAAGGCCATATAGACCTCCCCCGATAGGGGGAGTAACAGGTATTAAATTGCTAAGAATAGTACTACTTAGTGCTTAACACACCACGGGTCCCAGACCGCATGTTTTATTGTTATACTCTGTCAGGGAAATTATATAACTATCAATCGTATCAATCAAATATATATTGCATCTATTGATCTCTGTAATTCGTATCGATCAAATGTATATTGCATCTTTTGATCTATGTTAATCATACCTATCAAATGTATATTGCATCTTTTGATCTGCCTTGCTGCTCCTTTCAGGCAGGCCAGCTCTTTGCATAGAGGCCCACAGACTCTGTAACAGATCTCTCTTGCAGGGAGAGGTGCAGCCAGAATGCAGGGTCAGAACCTCTGCAACTGGTATACTTGATTGTGCAAAAGGAAGTAACCTTACCATGGGTCACAGATGCATGTTTTATTGTTATACTCTGTCAGGGAAATTATATAACTATCAATCGTATCAATCAAATGGATATTGCATCTATTGATCTATGAAATTTGTATCTATCAAATGTATATTGCATCTATTGATCTATGCAATTCGTATCTATCAAATGTATATTGCATCTATTGATCTATGCAATTCGTATCTATCAAATGTATATTGCATGTATTGATCTATGTAATTCGTATCCATCAAATGTATATTGCATGTATTGATCTATGTAATTCGTATCTATCAAATGTATATTGCATCTATTGATGTAATTCGTATCTATCAAATGTATATTGCATCTTTTGATCCATGTAATTTGTATCTATCAAATGTATATTGCATCTTTTGATCTATGTAATTCATATCTATCAAATGTAAATTGCATCTTTTGATCTATGTAATTCGTATCTATCAAATGTATATTGCATCTTTTGATCTATGTAATTGGTATCTATCAAATGTATATTGCATCTATTGATCTATGTAATCTATCTATCTATCTATCAAATCTATCAATCTCGTGGTTGTGCAAATGGACTGTTTGCGGTTGTTTGCGGTGCGTTAAACGGGGAGTTTGGTCTGTCACTGTGAAGCGGGCATAACCCTTACACTACCTGATTGATACAACATCATACCTGATGTTTTAAAGCATGTTATTCCAAACAATTTAGGAATGTTAGGTGATTTATGCCCTTTATGGCTTAAAACCAGACTCTGCATCAACTATGTAATTTTCCATGGGAGTTTTGCCATGGATCCCCCTCCGGCATGCCACAGTCCAGGTGTTAGTCCCCTTGAAACAACTTTTCCATCACTATTGCGGCCAGAAAGAGTCCCTGTGGGTTTTAAAATTCGCCTGTCCATTGAAGTCATCGGCGGTTCGCCCGGTTCGCGAACATTTGCCGAAGTTCGTGTTCGCAAACGCAAAATTTTAGGTTCGCGACATCACTAACCCCCATCTTAAGTATTGGCAGAAAGTCTGCTAGTATAAAATTTTTTTTTTTTTTAAATATATATTTTCTGCAGGGTAGTATCCCCCCTGGTATACTTGATTGTGCAAAAGGAAGTAACCTTACCATGGGTCACAGTTGCATGTTTTATTGTTATACTCTGTCAGGGAAATTATATAACTATCAATCATATCAATCAAATGTATATTGCATCTATTGATCTATGCAATTTGTATCTATCAAATGTATATTGCATCTATTGATCTATGCAATTTGTATCTATCAAATGTATATTGCATCTATTGATCTATGCAATTTGTATCTATCAAATGTATATTGCATGTATTGATCTATGCAATTCGTATCTATCAAATGTATATTGCATGTATTGATCTATGTAATTTGTATCTATCAAATGTATATTGCATCTATTGATGTAATTCGTATCTATCAAATGTATATTGCATCTTTTGATCCATGTCATTCGTATCTATCAAATGTATATTGCATCTTTTGATCTATGTAATTCGTATCTATCAAATGTAAATTGCATCTTTTGATCTATGTAATTCGTATCTATCAAATGTATATTGCATCTTTTGATCTATGTAATTCGTATCTATCAAATGTATATTGTATCTATTGATCTATGTAATCTATCTATCTATCTATCTATCTATCAAATCTATCGATCTCGTGGTTGTGCAAATGGACTGTTTGCGGTTGTTTGCGGTGCGTTAAACGGGGAGTTTGGTCTGTCACTGTGAAGGGGCATAACCCTTACACTACCTGATCGATACAACATCATACCTGATGTTTTAAAGCACGTTATTCCAAACAATTTAGGAATGTTAGGTGATTTATGCCCTTTATGGTTTAAAACCAGACTCTGCATCAACTATGTAATTTTCCATGGGAGTTTTGCCATGGATCCCCCTCCGGCATGCCACAGTCCAGGTGTTAGTCCCCTTGAAACAACTTTTCCATCACTATTGCGGCCAGAAAGAGTCCCTGTGGGTTTTAAAATTCGCCTGTCCATTGAAGTCATTGGCGGTTCACCCGGTTCGCGAACATTTGCCGAAGTTCGTGTTCGCAAACGCAAAATTTTAGGTTCACGACATCACTAACCCCCATCTTAAGTATTGGCAGAAAGTCTGCTAGTATAAATTTTTTTTTTTTTAAAACATAATTTATGCTTACCTGATAAATTTATTTCTCTTGTAGTGTATCCAGTCCACGGATCATCCATTACTTATGGGATATTAACTCCTCCCCAACAGGAAGTGCAAGAGGATTCACCCAGCAGAGCTGCTATATAGCTCCTCCCCTAACTGCCATTACCAGTCATTCGACCGAAAACATGCAGAGAAAGGAAAACCATAGGGTACAGTGGTGACTGTAGTTTAATGGAAAAATTACCTGCCTTAAAGTGACAGGGCGGGCCGTGGACTGGATACACTACAAGAGAAATAAATTTATCAGGTAAGCATAAATTATGTTTTCTCTTGTTAAGTGTATCCAGTCCACGGATCATCCATTACTTATGGGATACCAATACCAAAGCTAAAGTACACGGATGACGGAAGGGACAGGCAGGCTCTTTATACGGAAGGAACCACTGCCTGAAGAACCTTTCTCCCAAAAACAGCCTCCGAAGAAGCAAAAGTGTCAAATTTGTAAAATTTGGAAAAAGTATGAAGAGAAGACCAAGTTGCAGCCTTGCAAATCTGTTCAACAGAAGCCTCATTCTTAAAGGCCCAAGTGGAAGCCACAGCTCTAGTAGAATGTGCTGTAATTCTTTCAGGAGGCTGCTGTCCAGCAGTCTCATAGGCTAACCGTATTATGCTACGAAGCCAAAAGGAGAGAGAGGTAGCCGAAGCTTTTTGACCTCTCCTCTGACCAGAATAAACGACAAACAGGGAAGACGTTTGTCGAAAATCCTTAGTTGCCTGTAGATAAAATTTCAGGGCACGGACTACATCTAGATTGTGTAGCAGACGTTCCTTTTTCGAAGAAGGATTAGGACACAAAGATGTAACCACAATCTCTTGATTGATATTCCTGTTAGTGACCAGGTTTAGTACGCAGAACTACCTTGTCTGAATGAAAAATCAGATAAGGAGAATCACAATGTAAGGCAGATAACTCAGAGACTCTTCGAGCCGAGGAAATCGCCATTAAAAACAGAACTTTCCAAGATAACAACTTGATATCAATGGAATGAAGGGGTTCAAACGGAACCCCCTGTAAAACATTAAGAACTAAGTTCAAACTCCATGGTGGAGCAACAGTTTTAAACACAGGCTTGATCCTAGCTAAAGCCTGACAAAAAGCTTGAACGTCCGGAACTTCTGACAGACGTTTGTGTAAAAGAATGGACAGAGCTGAAATCTGTCCCTTTAAGGAACTAGCGGATAAACCCTTTTCTAAACCTTCTTGTAGAAAAGACAATATCCTCGGAATCCTAACCTTACTCCATGAGTAACTCTTGGATTCGCACCAATATAAGTATTTGCGCCATATCTTATGGTAAATCTTTCTGGTAACAGGCTTCCTAGCCTGTATTAAGGTATCAATAACTGACTCAGAAAAACCACGTTTTGATAAAATCAAGCGTTGAATTTCCAAGCAGTCAGCTTCAGAGAAATTAGATTTTGATGTCTGAAGGGACCCTGGATCAGAAGGTCCTGTTTCAGAGGTAGCGACCAAGGTGGACAGGATGACATGTCCACTAGATCTGCATACCAAGTCCTGCGTGGCCATGCAGGCGTTATTAGAATCACTGATGCTCTCTCCTGTTTGATTCTGGCAATCAATCGAGGAAGCATCGGGAAGGGTGGAAACACATAAGCCATCCCGAAGGTCCAAGGTGCTGTCAAAGCATCTATCAGAACCGCTCCCGGATCCCTGGATCTGGACCCGTAACGAGGAAGCTTGGCGTTCTGTCGAGACGCCATGAGATCTATCTCTGGTTTGCCCCAACGTCGAAGTATTTGGGCAAAGACCTCCGGATGAAGTTCCCACTCCCCCGGATGAAAAGTCTGACGACTTAAGAAATCCGCCTCCCAGTTCTCCACTCCCGGGATGTGGATTGCTGACAGGTGGCAAGAGTGAGACTCTGCCCAGCGAATTATCTTTGATACTTCCATCATTGCTAGGGAGCTTCTTGTCCCTCCCTGATGGTTGATGTAAGCTACAGTCGTGATGTTGTCCGACTGAAACCTGATGAACCCCCGAGTTGTTAACTGGGGCCAAGCCAGAAGGGCATTGAGAACTGCTCTCAATTCCAGAATGTTTATTGGTAGGAGACTCTCCTCCTGATTCCATTGTCCCTGAGCCTTCAGAGAATTCCAGACAGTGCCCCAACCTAGTAGGCTGGCGTCTGTTGTTACAATTGTCCAGTCCGGCCTGCTGAATGGCATCCCCCTGGACAGATGTGGCCGAGAAAGCCACCATAGAAGAGAATTTCTGGTCTCTTGATCCAGATTCAGAGTAGGGGACAAGTCTGAGTAATCCCCATTCCACTGACTTAGCATGCACAATTGCAGCGGTCTGAGATGTAGACGTGCAAAGGGTACTATGTCCATTGCTGCTACCATTAAGCCGATCACCTCCATGCATTGAGCTACTGACGGGTGTTGAATGGAATGAAGGACACGGCATGCATTTTGAAGCTTTGTTAACCTGTCTTCTGTCAGGTAAATCTTCATTTCTACAGAATCTATAAGAGTCCCCAAGAAGGGAACTCTTGTGAGTGGAAAGAGAGAACTCTTCTTTTCGTTCACCTTCCATCCATGCGACCTTAGAAATGCCAGTACTAACTCTGTATGAGACTTGGCAGTTTGAAAGCTTGAAGCTTGTATCAGAATGTCGTCTAGGTACGGAGCTACCGCAATTCCTCGCGGTCTTAGTACCGCCAGAAGAGCACACAGAACCTTTGTGAAGATTCTCGGAGCCGTAGCCAATCCGAATGGAAGAGCTACAAACTGGTAATGCCTGTCTAGAAAGGCAAACCTTAGATACCGGTAATGATCTTTGTGAATCAGTATGTGAAGGTAAGCATCCTTTAAATCCACTGTGGTCATGTACTGACCCTTTTGGATCATGGGTAAAATTGTCCGAATAGTTTCCATTTTGAACGATGGAACTCTTAGGAATTTGTTTAGGATCTTTAAATCCAAGATTGGCCTGAAAGTTCCCTCTTTTTTGGGAACCACAAACAGATTTGAGTAAAACCCTTGTCCTTGTTCCGACCGCGGAACCGGATGGATCACTCCCATTAATAAAAGATCTTGTACGCAGCGTAGAAACGCCTCTTTCTTTATTTGGTTTGTTGACAACCTTGACAGATGAAATCTCCCTCTTGGGGGAGAGAATTTGAAGTCTAGAAGGTATCCCTGAGATATGATCTCTAACGCCCAGGGATCCTGGACATCTCTTGCCCAAGCCTGGGCGAAGAGAGAAAGTCTGCCCCCCACTAGATCCGTTCCTGGATCGGGGGCACTCGATTCATGCTGTCTTAGGGGCAGCAGCAGATTTCCTGGCCTGCTTGCCCTTGTTCCAGGACTGGTTAGGTCTCCAGCCTTGTCTGTAGCGAGCAACAGCTCCTTCCTGTTTTGGTGCAGAGGAAGTTGATGCTGCTCCTGCTTTGAAATTACGAAAGGAACGAAAATTAGACTGTCTAGCCTTAGGTTTGGCTCTGTCTTGAGGCAGGGCATGGCCTTTACCTCCTGTAATGTCTGCGATAATTTCTTTCAACCCGGGCCCGAATAAGGTCTGCCCTTTGAAAGGTATATTAAGCAATTTAGATTTAGAAGTAACGTCAGCTGACCAGGATTTTAGCCACAGTGCTCTGCGTGCCTGAATGGCGAATCCGGAATTCTTAGCCGTAAGTTTAGTTAAATGTACTACGGCATCTGAAATAAATGAGTTAGCTAACTTAAGGGCTTTAAGCTTGTGTGTAATCTCATCTAATGGAGCTGATTCAAGTGTCTCTTCCAGAGACTCAAACCAAAATGCTGCTGCAGCCGTGACAGGCGCAATGCATGCAAGAGGTTGCAATATAAAACCTTGTTGAACAAACATTTTCTTAAGGTAACCCTCTAACTTTTTATCCATTGGATCTGAAAAGGCACAGCTATCCTCCACCGGGATAGTGGTACGCTTAGCTAAAGTAGAAACTGCTCCCTCCACCTTAGGGACCGTTTGCCATAAGTCCCGTGTGGTGGCGTCTATTGGAAACATCTTTCTAAATATCGGAGGGGGTGAGAACGGCACACCGGGTCTATCCCACTCCTTAGTAACAATTTCAGTAAGTCTCTTAGGTATAGGAAAAACGTCAGTACTCGCCGGGTACCGCAAAATATTTATCCAACCTACACATTTTCTCTGGTATTGCAACTGTGTTACAATCATTCAGAGCCGCTAACACCTCCCCTAGTAATACACGGAGGTTTTCCAGCTTAAATTTAAAATTTGAAATATCTGAATCCAGTTTGTTTGGATCAGAACCGTCACCCGCAGAATGAAGCTCTCCGTCCTCATGTTCTGCAAATTGTGACGCAGTGTCTGACATGGCCCTAATATTATCAGCGCACTCTGTTCTCACCCCAGAGTGATCACGCTTACCTCTTAGTTCTGGTAATTTAGCCAAAACTTCAGTCATAACAGTAGCCATATCCTGTAATGTGATTTGTAATGGCCGCCCAGATGTACTCGGCGCTACAATATCACGCACCTCCCGAGCGGGAGATGCAGGTACTGACACGTGAGGCGAGTTAGTCGGCATAACTCTCCCCTCGTTGTTTGGTGAAATATGTTCAATTTGTACAGATTGACTTTTATTTAAAGTAGCATCAATACAGTTAGTACATAAATTTCTATTGGGCTCCACTTTGGCTTTAGCACATATAGCACAGATATCTTCCTCTGAATCAGACATGTTTAACACACTAGCAAATAAACTAGCAACTTGGAAATACTTTTCAAGTAATTTACTATAATATGAAAACGTACTGTGCCTATAAGAAGCACAGAAAAAGTTATGACAGTTGAAAATTAATAAACTGAAAAGTTATAGCATCAAATCTTTGTAAAAAACACAATTTTAGCAAAGGATTGCTCCCATTAGCAAAGGATAACTAACCCTGATAGCAGAAAAAAAAAAAAAAATACAGAAATAAACGTTTTTTTTTTATCACAGTCAACTACAATCTCACAGCTCTGCTGTGAGTGATTACCTCCCTCAAAACAAGTTTTGAAGACCCCTGAGTTCTGTAGAGATGAACCGGATCATGCAGGGAAGACAATAAACTTCTGACTGAATTTTTTGATGCGTAGCAAAAGCACCAAAAAAGGTCCCTCCCCCTCACACATAACAGTGAGAGAGATCAGTAAACTGTCATAAATTAAATAAAACGACTGCCAAGTGGAAAAAAATAGTGCCCAAAACATTTTTTCACCCAGTACCTCAGAAAATTAAACGATTTTACATGCCAGCAAAAAACATTTAACATTAATAAATTGAGTGTTATTAAAAAGCCTGTTGCTAGTCCCTGCAAATTAGGCTAAAGTTTTATGCATACAGTATAATTCCAGTGAAGTGCCATTCCCCAGAATACTGAAGTGTAAAATATACATACATGACAGCCTGATACCAGTTGCTGCTACTGCATTTAAGGCTGAGTTTACATTATATCGGTATGGCAGAATTTTCTCATCAATTCCATTGTCAGAAAATAATAAGCTGCTACATACCTCTTTGCAGATTAATCTGCCCGCTGTCCCCTGATCTGAAGTTTACCTCTCCTCAGATGGCCGAGAAACAGCAATATGATCTTAACTACTCCGGCTAAAATCATAGAAAAACTCAGGTAGATTCTTCTTCAAATTCTACCAGAGAAGGAATAACACACTCCGGTGCTATTATAAAATAACAAACTTTTGATTGAAGGTATGAAACTAAGTATAATCACCACAGTCCTCTCACACATCCTATCTATTCGTTGGGTGCAAGAGAATGACTGGTAATGGCAGTTAGGGGAGGAGCTATATAGCAGCTCTGCTGGGTGAATCCTCTTGCACTTCCTGTTGGGGAGGAGTTAATATCCCATAAGTAATGGATGATCCGTGGACTGGATACACTTAACAAGAGAAATATATATTTTCTGCAGGGTAGTATCCCCCCTTACCTCCAAACCTCCCCGATTCCCCCCAAACAGCTCTCTAACCCTCCCCCCTCTACCTATCTGCCAGTACCCCCTTTAGCTATAGGTTTAACCTTTTAAAAAAAAAAAAAAGCAGCATTTTTTTAGTTTCTGTTGCTGCCCCCCCCCTTATTACTCTACCCCCTCCCAGGTCTCTTTCCCTCAACAGATCCCACATAGGACCCCCCTCATTGCCCCTCCTCCCTCCTTCTCCCTCACTGCCGACTTCCTGTTAGTTACATCTTAAATTTTAACAGCTTTAACTTAACCCTTTTTTAGGCTATATATATATATATTTTTTTTTCATTGCCTGTAGTGTGGCGTAGTGGTTCCCTCGCGGGACATGCAGAAATAGTACGATCTCACTATTTTTAGCGAGATCACGGCAGAGAGAAGCCCAGGACTGCAGCATCGTACAGGCACTGGTCTTTAAGGGCTTAACGACCAGCATCGTACAGGGTATGGTGCTGGTTGTTAAGGGGTTTATTTTCTTGGTATCTTCTTGTTGAAAGAGTGAGGTTAGCTCAGAAGAGTACATATATCTTGAGATCTATATGGCAGCAGTTTTGCAAGAATGTTATCCATTTGCAAGACCACTAGATGGCAGCACTATTTCCTGCCATGTAGTTCTCCAGACACCTACCTAGGTATCTCTTCAGCAAAGGATACCATGAAAATCAAGCAAATTTGAAAATAGAATTACATTGGAAAGTTTCTTTAAAACTGTGTGCTCTGTCTGAATCACAACATATATTTTTTTTTTGTTTCATGTTCCTTTAATAAATAATCCAAAATAATACATAAACTCATACATGCAACACATTTGTAATAATGATATAAGTAATATCTTTATTGAAGCTCCACAATTTTCACAAAATTGTAATTATGACATATTGGTAATGACTACTGATCTTGCTGTTTGTAGTACAGAAGTAACAGTATGAGGGGATACATTTAATTACATTTTCCTATCATAATTTTCAGCTAATTTTCAGATTAATGAAAATCTTCCTTTAATCTATAAACTTTATAAATATTCTTCCAATTTTTCAAGGCACACAGTTGCACCAAATATTCATCTCTTTAAGTTAAAGATTCAATGAGAAAACTTTAATTAAGAATAACTATACACATTTACATCTAGACTATTCATGTTGAAGTCTGACACAGTTTTAAGTTAACATGTTTATTACACAGGGAATAGTTTATGTATCATACTCTGTATGATTGAAATATGGATTCATTAATAAAAGTTTTCTAAAAGTCTTATGGGCTGTAGTGTATAATGGATTTATAAAGCAGTTGACTGGAAATATCACCATCATGTAATATAATGTTGCACAAAATAAAAAAAATAATTCTGCATTTTCTGGACCAATATAATGTGTGTATATTGCAGTTATATAGTTGTAAATTTTAGAAACTCTGGGCATTAAAATAAAAATGCAATTCACCATTAAAGGGATACTAAGCCCAATTTTTTTCTTTAATGATTCAGATAGAGCATGCAATGTTAATTTACTCCTCTTATCAATGTTTATTTTTTCTCTTGCTATCTATTTAAAAATGCAGACATGTAAGGTTAAGAGCCTGCCCATTTTTAGTTCAGCACCTGGGTAGTGCTTGCTGATTGGTGGCTACATTTAACCAGCTATGCATCACTCCCGCTGGCCCATTAGAAGTAAACTTTTTCACGTCAGAGGGTATAAATGTTTGCTTGTCACATTTCATTGTTGGTCTGATGAAGGGGAGCTGTCCCCGAAACGTCACGTAAATAAAAGCTACTATTGCTATTTCCTAAGCCCAGTGAGTGCTGTTTTCTATTATATATATATATATATATATATATATATATATATATATACATAAATAAATATATATATATATATATATATATATATATAGACAATTTTTTTATGTTTGGAAGTGATTTCTTTCTCCAAAGGCGTGGAACAGCGATGGGGGCAAAGTAAATCTTACGCCAACCTATTTATGGGTTGGTGGGAGCTGTTCCATGTCTTTGGAGAGAGAAATCCTTTCAATTTTTTTATGTTTGGAAGTGATTTCTTTCTCCAAAGGCGTGGAACAGCGATGGGGGCAAAGTAAATCTTACGCCAACCTATTTATGGGTTGAGAGAAATCCTTTCAGAAAAAAGGTTATACATTTTTTTTAGGTACATAGATGATCTGCTTTTTATTTTTGATGGGGACTCAGTAGAAACTGAAGCTTTTTGTCAATATCTTGACCATAATGAATGTGGATTAAAATTTGTAGGGGAACATAATTCAAAACATATACATTTTTTTGACATTAAACTTCAAACAAAGTAAAATCTTCACTACATTATATAGAAAGCCTACTGCAGGAAACACAATATTACAATATAATTCTTGTCATCCTAGACATGTCCTAAGAGGCATCCCTAAGGAGGAGTTCATAAGAGCAAGGAGAAATTGCTCTAATGATGATGATTATGACAAACAATGTCAAATCATAACTGAGAGACTAAAACAGAGAGGCTATAGTGAAAATGTATTGAATAAGGCAAAGGAGAGTGTACAACTCAAAACCAGGGAAGATTTACTTAGATATAAAACAAAGAATACAGGTATTGCCCAACATGACAAACCAAGATTTATTACTACATACAGTACTGACTTTAAAGAGATCAGCAAAATCGTGAGAGAAACAATTCCCATCCTTCATTCAGACCCTATCTTGAAACAAATTACTAGCAAAGGTGTAGATCTAATACCAAAAAAAATGCAAAACTCTATCAAATTTCCTATCTCCATCTAATTTGCCCAACAAACAGAATAAATGCTGGTTGAAAGAGAGAAAGGGCTTTTTTAAATGCAGAAGGAATATATGCAAAACGTGTAATCACGTGATGGAAGGAGATAAGTTTATTTCAAATACTACACAACAGGAATACAATATCAAATATTACATCAATTGCTCTACCACACACGTAGTTTATCTTCTCAGATGTGAGCTTTGTAACATACAATATGTAGGTAAAATGAAACGTAGCCTTAAAGACAGATTCCTACAGCATTTAAGATCCATAGAGGATGATGATACGGATACGCCGTTATCTAGGCACTTTAAAACTTATTACAACTCTGATGCCTCACTTCTTAAAATTCAGGGTATAGATCATGTCCCTATATGGAAACGAGGAGGGATAGAGAAAACAAATTAAATAAGCGTGAAGTGTTCTGGATTTTTACATTAAATACTTGTAATCCTTCAGGTTTGAATGTTAGGAGAGATTTGGATTTATTCGTTACATAATCACAACATCATAATAATCTTAATCATTTAAAACTTTAGAACATAATGGGTTATATTTATTAAAATCATAAAATTAAAAACTAAAAATTAATTACAGCATTAAAATTAGATTTTTTATGAATTATATATGGTAATGAGCACTAGTGTAATTTTCTGGGAAAACATTTTTTTTCTTGTAGTCTATAACAACTAAGAACAAACATCTATGTAAATGTTTATTTATAACAATTTATAAGAGAGTGTTACTATATGTAACTTTCTAGAAAATCATTTTAATTATCTAATCTGTATCACAAAATAACAAACATCTATGCAAATGTTTATTTCCTATGAATGCTTATTTACATTTAAATGAAAGTGGAGACTAGGTATTTATTAATATATAAACATAATATATCTATGTCAGGTATTTAATCTTGCTCAATTTAGTCTTTATATATTTTATATTAAAAATTATTTTTTTTTCACAATACAAATATGTTTACAATATTGAGGATATATGCAAGCAATTAAATGTAATGAAACATAAGTTAAAATTGATTTATGATATTTTCCTCAACAAATGTGTATAGGAGATCTATGAGAGTGAAAGACACAATGTCATTAAAAAATGTACTGTTCCTTTAAGCAAACTTGCTATAAAGTTTAGCGCGAACAGACCACACACATGCAGTGATCAAGTGCGGGACTCGCACGAAACATGTCTGCGTGAGGTCTGAACGCTGACATTGTGTCTATGCTCTTTTTAGTGCTTTAAACAGCTGCTTTTTTTGCTGGTAAGGTTTTACCCACATCGTAATAAAGTTACATTTTTTATCTTACTATTGGAGTCCTTATTTGCGCTTACAGGCGCCCATCTATCTTTGGATTTCTCTATGCTTTTTTGAGCCATTCAGACAAGCTCTGGGTGCAGCAGCTGCAGGTCTCCCACAATGGAACACACCTCCTTCTCTCCGGGAGATGATTTCACAGCAAGTTTAAGGTATTGTTGCACTCTAATATTTACTGGATTTGCTTTTGTTGGGACTCTATGTGGGCAATTTTTGAACCATTGTTTGAGTATATATATATATATATATATATATATATATATATATATATATATATAAATTAGCAGTATGGAAGTGGCACTCACCAACGATAACAGCCACCTGGAGCACTGCTAAATAAATGAGTATACACAGCCCTAGTAAACCCTCACCGGGCCTGGGTGAACAGGGAATATCAATAAAGCAGGGAACACAGGATTCAATGCAAAAAGGCTTTATTCGTATAAAAAGCAGTCTGTCACGGCCTCCATTTGATAAAGGTTCCTGCGAGAACCGAAACATTATAGGTTAGGGCTCTATTTGCTTGCTTTTTATATGGATAAAGGCTTTTTGCATTGAATCCTGTGTTGCCTGATTTATTGGTATTCCCTGTTCACCCAGGCTCGATGATGGTTTACTAGTACTGTGTGTGTGTGTGTGTGTGTGTATATATATGTATATATATATATATATATATAAATATAAATATATATATATATATATATATATATATAATAGAAAACAGCACTCACTGGGCTTAGGAAATAGCAATAGTAGCTTTTATTTACGTGACGTTTTGGGGACACCTCCCCTTCATCAGACCAACAATGAAATGTGACAAGCAAACATTTATACCCTCTAAGACCATCCACCAGTGAACAGAAATTGTGCAAAAATGGTTGTCAAAGCAATCATCTACTGTTACACCAAAGTATATACAAATAGAGATACTAGTTAATTAATACCGGATACACTGTAAACAATCACAAAAGTAAAAACACAGATCAATCATAGTGAACATATAGAATTGGTAGGTACATATTTAGAAGACAGAAAGACCAAAAGACAAAAGACACACAAAAAAAAGACAAAAAAACACAAAGAAGACTGCAAGCCCAGAGTATAGTACATATAGTATGATACATATATTAAATTGCAATAATATACAGGCCAACTTAAAGAGTGAGATCGCAAAATCACATCAGGTGTAGTGTGCACGTTATAAAATGGTACGCAGAACCTAAAGCATAATCTGCTAAAATGCATATGATGATACATATGATAATAGTGGCCCTTAGGATAATGCTAATAAATAAATACAGTTCAACATATATATGATGAACTTCGTGGTGCAGCTAAGGTGGTGTTTAATTGTTTACTTCTGATTGTTGTGGGGATGTCTGAATTGGCTGCCCTGGTTGGCTCATGGGGTCCACACTGCTTCACACACGGGGCTGCCAATATGAATTGTTGTTTTGCTCTGTACATTTAGAAATACCACTTTGTGATGTGATCTTGGTTACAGAGGCTACTAGTAGGAGCTTGGTATGTCTTTTTTACATGTTTTTATATTGCACATACATGCGAGTAACAGATGAAGGTTAAGTACATTAGCATTATCCTAAGGGCCACTATTATCATATGCATTTTAGCAGATTATGCTTTAGGTTGCATGTGTTCCTCATAATATTCCCTTTAATTGCATATGTAAGTGCCTTTCTTCTCACAGATTCAAACAGTGCTATTAAGGTCTCAATGGTTTATGTGGTCACTTAATGCAAACCCCAAAACTCCCACAAACCAGCTAATTTTCATCCTATTGTTGCTACATGCAGAACTATTGTCTTTGAACACAGTGTCTGTTATATTAGGTTTCTATAAGGGTACAGAATCCATGAAATATTGAGTTTTCAGCATCTGAACAATAAAGTTAATAATGGACTTAAACTTTAGCCTCACTATAGTTAATTTATTATACTAATTTAATAATAACTGCTAAGAAAGTGTAACACTTCTACACAATATATATGTGTATAAATATGTGCAAAATGCATGTTTTACACACGTTTGTGCTTATTTATGTACACATATGTGTATTACGAAGATGTTTGCCTATGTGCTAATAATCTTGGTTTTAATTGTATTTGTTTCCTCAGCCACTACTTTCACTTTCATATCTATCTACAATATTTTATCTCACAGTCCATGATTTCCCGGGGAAGTCTCTGAATTCTGTTCTATGTCCCTGGATTTTTGTTGTTATTGGAAATGTCCCCTCCAGGAAATTTGGAGGGCTGCAGCTGAGCTGGGGCATGTGTGGCAAAAAGTAATAAGGAGGAGTTGCCGATGAGGCTGTGCGTGCAGCAAGTACTCTGATCACTCAGAGCAGGGACTCCTTGCTGCAGCTTGTCTGTTTTAACTGCCACAAATGAGAAGAAAAATCAGCTCCTCCATTTTACTGGTTACTACTTTACTAATTTATTCTTTGCATCTTTGCATTATTTAGTCTAAAAGTGATCTTCATATTTTAGCACTCTGTATTGTCCGCAGCTTACAGATTTTAGCATGAGTTTAAGACATGCACCATTTCCTACATTAATTGCTATCAGACTAAATTATATAAAAATCCATTTGTCCCCAACAGCTCGCCCAGTCTGGTGCTGTACATAATCATACAGTAAGATCAGATGCCCTGAGTGTTTGCTGTGTCTCTCCTCCTGTTTATAGTAATTTGACAAACTGCAGCATAGCTCCTCTCCTGCACCTCTACCCTCAGAGTGTAAACAGGAGTCCAGAATAAGGAAGCATTGCTGCTGGCTATTAGGACATTAGTGTTTAACCACTCAGCTAAGAACTGCAAAAGTGTAATATATAGGGAAGTGATAATATATAAGAGCTGGACAGTTAAAAATGACAGATTAGGAGATGGTTTATAATAATTACTTTACTGCAATAGTGCAAGAAGGCTTCTATTTTTATGGTCTTATGGAAGAATGAATGACTTAATAGTAAACGTTTTGTAAATATATGTGCACATGTATTATGTGTTTAAATTAGACACTTTAATACATTTTGACTAATAATGAAGACTGTTATCTGTTGACGGGTACAAATTCTAAAGTAAAGGAATTAATTTTGTTCTTTAACTTTTGTAAAAGTCTGTTTTTACATGTTGCTTTATTTCATGTGACATCTCTTTCTATCACATTTCTTACTGTTGTTGAGATGTTTATGAGTATTAATAATTAATGATAATAAAATTGTTATTATCAATATTCAATCTGAATCAATAATAACTGATTAAAATATTAACAAGGTGTCAATAAGCAACAAATCTTTTCATTTATTTACAGTGATAATAATGAATTTCAATTAGACCGCAACATTTTTACTATCAATCTTTAATCTTAAATTAATTAATTGTTACTTCAGAAAATAGAATATGATATTTTACTTGAAAACCAAGCTTTAACCCAATAAATATAATCCGATATCTAATTTTTAAGGTTCTATAGCAATTCAAAATAAATCCACAATATTAACCAAATAAACAATATTGCATAGTTAACAATGCTATGTAGCAAATAGGAGGCAAATATTACAATTAAAATCTTAACTAAAATTCAACAGATTAACAATATTCCCAGGAAGTACAATTTGATTGTCTGACTAAATAGCCTAAATAACTATCAGGAAGAGTGCAATATCTTGAAAGACAAATGTGTTTGTAGAAGATATAATGAAGCAAATATAAATAGGGTAATGGAGAAAATGGACACATCAGAACGTAAATCCCTTCTTATCAATAAGAGAGATAATATAAATGATAGAGAACATGCATCTGTCAAATGTATTACCCAATATGGTGAAGGGGTATCTAGATTGTATTTTAACAAAATATTGGTCCATTCTGAAAGGAGATCCTTTATTATCAGATTTCTTAGATGATAAACCCAATCTGGTGTTCAAAAGAAATACAAACTTAAAGAATCATTTAGCGCCAAGAAAATTAAGAGACATTGGAAAAGAAAAGATGAAAGGAAAAGTGGGCAATAATTTCTTAACACTGAAAGGCACTTACAAATGCTACAAAGGTAGGTGCCCAATGTGTAAATTTGTTAACCCCCAAAGATCAGTTATTGTGTCCAAATCCACCGGTGAGGAATTTGGAGGTTAAACAATTTATCACTTGCAGGAGTACTTATGTAGTATATTTATTATAGTGCGGCCTACAGTATGTGGGTCGCATCAAGTGTTTATGCAAAAGATTTAGTGAGCATACAAATATTAAGAAACCTTTTTTTAAAACAGCGTTCCAAAACATTTTTATGAGACGCATAATTGTGACTCGACATCTCTAACTATCAACGGCATAGAAATAGTGCCTATGGACACTAGAGGGTGATAGGTTATTGGCCCTAAGACGTAGGGAGACTTTTTAGATCCATAGGTTGGGAACCCTTGTGTCTAGGGGTCTTAATGTGGGTATAGATATTGTAGCATTTATCACATAGGACTAAATGGTAATTTAGTCTATCACATAAATTACAGAAAAGGTAATATACAATATCACTAGTAGTAGAGTGATCATGCATTTTACATGATCAGGTTATATTTTGAAACTATGTTTTTAAGTATAATTATAATATATACATCTTTTTTATTTTTTTATATATTTTTTAAATATATATTTTGTAGTGAAGTTTTAATTTTTGTACAGTATAATAAGGGTATGTCCCTTTATTTCAGACAGTCTTATTATTATTATTATAATGAGATTTGAATTAATGCATTTTATTTTATGTGCATTTAGTATGTAGGTTTTGATACCATACATATTTATATTTGTATGCTTTTAGAGTAACTAATACTTTTATTATAAGAACGTGTTGTATTTAGAAACTAATGTAATTTAAACACCTTATTGCACTTGTTAGTGTATTTTTAATAAATGGCCACTAGATGGCATTTGTTTCCTGATACATATAAACTGTTATTAATAAAGCACACAATATAGTCTTGAGAAATTGGCCTGTAGCGCCCGGGAAATGCGTTGGGGGCAATTTATGCGAGTCCCTTGAGAATACCGAGTACGGAGATTGAGCTGTTTTTGGTGCTTCTGGTCAGGTGGTGACGTCACACACCGGCTAACATGATCAGCCACAGAGGACTCAACTCTTATCTCAGTCTCAAGGAGTGAAAGGATTTTTTGTGCATAAAACGATTTATGTTTGTGAGTACCTGGTGAATTAATATTAAATGTGGTGTTCATGATAATACACAATTTGGGGCTTTTTGTACTTGCGCTCTAGATCCGTCTGAATGTACCAGTTTTCTTCGACTGCAGGACAAGCATGCTTTTAGAGGAGCGGCATTTTTAAATATCTGTTTTGAGGAATTATTCATCTGCAACATTGTAACACTACTTCCACTAATCAATCAAAATAGGACTGTTACATTTTATCTGTCTTGAACATTGCACTTTGGAACTCTTTCCCTTTTCCCTATATAAGTTTAGTTCACCAAACAGAGAGCTTTATACAATTTTAAAAAGCCAATACATTAACCAATAAATAGAAAGAGACAACTCAAATATGATCCTTAAAGATGCCTTAGAGTATATTAAAAATAATTTAGCAGGGGGGGGGGGGGGGACTTCCGGGTGGCGGCCATGATAGGTTGCATGTTTTTCAGCTCTATCTATCTCCAGCACGATTCTATTTGAAATCTTCGCTTCAATATTGCATCATATGTATTTTTCTAGAGAACCTGGCGCAGTAAAGTAACCTGTATTGGGCACTAATATTATTTCTGAATTTAATGCAATTTTCAGCTCCCTGGCAAGAACTAGAGGTTGCGGCCTACTATTCTAACCCCCCGGCAGGGCAATCATTTGCCGCTGTCGTTAGGAAGCAGTGATGAACCGCAAGCCACTGCACGGTCTCAAAGCAACAAGACACTGCTTGTAATAGCCACAGCATTGCTTACCAACTAACACCTGCTCCCAAATATTTAAAATGGAGATACCATCAAACTTTTTTGTGGATATGCGCAACTTGCTCCTGAGCCACCATGCTGCATTAGAAAGCAAGCTCTACCCCACACCTGATAGAAGTGACACCTACTTGGTTCCACAGCCCACCCGCACTGAGAGCATCCCACTGGAGAGTAGGAGTGGCGGCGTCCTGGGGCCCCGGCATCGGCACCCTGCATCTGATGGGTCTGTGAAGGATCCAGAACATGAGACTGAAGGAGAGGCGAAACAACAGGAGAGCAAGCTGGTAAACGGAACAGCGGATGCTCTCAAAACTCCCACGTCTATCCCAGGCCTACGCTCTTACAGGTACTGACCTTTTGGATGCTGAGCAGCAGGGCAGAGGGAAAACTAAATGCAGACCTGCAAGCGCTGTTATCGCGAACACAGGAGTGTGTCTATAACAACGTAACTCCCGGGGATCCAGGAAAATCCCCACCAACATTGCAGGAGCCACATACCCACCATCGCACAGCCATACCCTTCCTCAAATGGGACCCTGGAGGTCCGTGGGTCCTTTGTGAGCACAGTACAGGATAGGGGCTGCTAACTATTTTCACTACCTACCGTGCGGTTTGCGTGCCGCTGTATTGGACCAATGGAGATTTATTTCATGGGACATGCCATTTACCTGTCTCTGTAATTTGACATTAAGAACGAGATGCTTATTTGGACACTCACTATTTCATCTGTGACCCCTTGCTTTCTACGCACAGATTGTGGACATGAACATGAGGATGTTAATCCTGCTATATGTAGTGCCACTGGAATTAGCCTAGAGATATGGGTAACTGATTAACATATATAAAATGGGTATAACGAACAACTGTGAACCCCTATTGTGGGATTAATTAATTTTCTAATTACATAAAACACTCCGTATTTGCTAAAAATGTGATATGTACACTTTATTTGCCAATGTTGTGTCCTGTATTCTGATGTACCTCTCTTTTTTCTCTCTCATGTGGGCCATGCTTCTGACGCAGGCAGGTCCTGCGACAATACCTTCCCCTTGGAGAGATGAGAGAAACCCTATATAAATTTGTACCCAGTACTATGCATACTTGTTCATGCTATAATTTTCCTAATACAAACTTACTTCATGTCATAGATGGTCCAGTTCGCTTACATGCAACCCCCACAATTTGCAGTTTTAAAGCCTAGCTGGGTTTTAGGTGTGTCCTGTAAACCTCTAATCTCTAACCCCGATTTCTAATGCAGTCCATCCTGTGCTCTAATGCTCTATATACCTACACTGTTTTATAGATAGATTATTTTCCATCTAAGTTGTTGTGTACACTTTTAAATCATATATGCCCTAGATAATTTTAATATATCCCAGGAGCCAGCTCCCTAAGTCACCTTCTTTGGCTTATTTATCTCATGTTTACCTCATTCTACTATCCAAGCTATATGATGGGACCTTCAGAACTTTAAAGGGACACTGAACCCAAAAATCTTCTTTCGTGATTCAGATAGAGCATGTAATTTTAAGCAACTTTCTAATTTACTCCTATTATCAATGTTTCTTCGTTCTCTTGCTATCTTTATATAAAAAATAAGGCAGCTAAGCTTTTTTCTTGGTTCAGAACTCTGGACAGCAGTTTTTGATTGGTGGATGAATTTATCCACCAATCAGCAAGGACAACCTAGGTTGTTCACCAAAAATGGGCCGGCATCTAAACTTACATTCTTGCATTTCAAATAAAGATTCCAAGAGAATTAAGAACATTTGATAATAGGAGTAAATTAGAAAGTTGCTTAAAATGTCATGCTCTATCTGAATCACAAAAGAAAAATATTTGGGTTCAGTGTCCCTTTAACTATACTGTCTTTTAGACCTATAGTCTTCCTAACATAACTGGAGGGCAGGTGTTGGTACTCTGAATGCTAATGTTCTGTTTATTTTATGTTGAGAACCCAAAAACTTGAGGTTAACCTGTTGAGATCCACAAGTGGTCTCTACTTTTACAGTTAGCCTTCTGTTAAAGCAGTTCTACTTCACGTATATGGGTCCAAGAGTGTCCCTTAACATGAGGGAGAAGGCTTACATTTATGTAATGGCATGTTTGTATTTTATTTCTATACAGCATTACTTCAGCTAATGACCTTACGCCATGTTACTAGTTGAGTCTGGTCTGTTGGAGAGCATCTGCGCAAAACACCTTACTGCTTGGTTTGTACGTCACACTTTACCTTAGGGAGTCCCCTAAGGGGTTCCTTCTATCATAGGTGGATTTCGGTTTATGTTAGCATAGCCGTACTTTATCCTTATTTATTATACTTTATTTATAAAGCACCAACATATTCCGCAGCACTGTCCATGGATACAATTCATTTAAATAAAACAATACAAGACTTGTCAATATTATGCAATATTAGGTATACAAACCATTCAGCCAAATAATATCACGAGGATATTTGTTTTGTAAACTATATGATATGCCCTGTAATATGTTTTCTCTGAGAACAAATGTGTAATGCTGTATAACTCTGTATGCCAAATTTACCTCACAATAAAAAAAATAATAAAAAAAATTCAGCGGTAATTACTAAATAATCCCTTTGTAATAAATACACAATGCTTAATCAATAGTTTTAAATTAACTCAATGCACAGTCTACTCCAGAATTGTTATTGTTTAAAAAGATAGATAATCCCTTTATTACTAGTGATGTCGCGAACAGTTCTGCCGCGAATAGCATATGCGATGTTCGATACGCCCCCTATTCGTCATCATTGAGTAAACTTTGACCCTGTAGCTCACAGTCACAAGACACATTCCAGCCAATCAGCAGCAGACACTCCCTCCCAGACCCTCCCACCTCCTGGACAGCATCCATTTTAGATTCATTCGGAGCCTGCATTCTTAGTGAGAGGAGGGACAGTGTAGCTGCTGCTGATTTAATAGGGAAATCGATAGCTAGGCTAGTGTATTCAGTGTCCACTACAGTCCTGAAGGACTCATCTGATCTCTGCTGTAAGGACAGCACCCCAAAAAGCCCTTTTTAGGGCTAGAACATCAGTCTGTTTTTTTTTTTTTTTTTTTCCTGTGTAATCTAATTGCAGCCTGCCTGCCAGCTCAGGCTCACAGCCTATACTGTGCCCACTTGCCCAGTGCCACCACTCATATCTGGTGTAACAGTAGTGTACATTTAAAAAAAAACAAAACTTTTTTTAATTTGAAATAATAGCAGTCATTTTCCTTCACACGTGTGCGTTTGAGGTCCTGTCAGGGCACAGTGTGACACCAGTGCAAGTCATATCTGCTAAAACAGTAGTGTACATTTTAAAAAAACAAAAACCTTTTTTTACTGTGAAATAATTGCAGTCAGTTTCCCTCACACGTGTGTGCGTTCCAGGTCCTGTAGTTTTTAAACTACTAATAAAGATTCAGTACTATAAAGTTGCACATTTATCAGAAATAATTTTCAACTGGAAAGTCTGGAATCAAAATTACAAGGTCATCCAGTAGCTTAATGATTAATTATTTAATTAATATCCAATCCTTCCTTTTTAATTAGATTTTCGATTTCCCTGTAGTTTCTTTCTCTGTTATATTTTGTCTTTTATGAGCTTGCCAAAATTGAGCAGTCAACAAATATATAAATACAGGCAAATGATTTGTTTCCTGGTATCTTTTGATACAGACTTAAATAGTTAGAAAAATACAAACATATGGACTTTTTCTATTTTAAAGCAACACACACATTCTTAAAGAGATGTGATACAATACTTCTTTAGTAAAACAAATATATGTTAAAGTAAACATAAAAAGACAGAGTGTTTAAAAAAACAGCAAACTACTTACTTGTTTTCTTGTAAATTGAGCACTTAGAAATTCCCAGTGTAGCCACTGCCCCCAGGAAGCTTAGTGCTGACATATTGATAACTTTAAGGGGCAGTCTACTCCAAAAATGTTATTGTTTATAAAGATAGATAATCCCTTTATTACCTATTCCCCAGTTTTGCATAACCAACACGTTTATATTAATACACTTTTTACCTCTGTGATTACCTTGCACCTTATTTCAGTTATTTTGACAGACTTGCATTTTAGCCAGTGTCCTCTCACATGTAACTCCACGGGCGTGAGCACAATGTTATCTATATGGCACACATACTAAGGACCTCTAGCTATGAAAAACATTAAAATACATTCAGATAAGAGACGGCCTTCAAGCTCTTAAAAAATAGCATATGAGCCTACCAAGTTCTAGCTTTCAACTAAGAATACCAAGAGAACAAAGCAAATGTGATGATAAAAGTAAATTAGAAAGTTGTTTACAATTACATGCCCTATCTGAATCATGAAAGTTTGCTTTTGATTAGAATGCCCCTTTAAGTTACATGCTGTTCTCTGAGCGTGGGCAAAACTGGATCCCTTTTAATCTTTTATTCACAGAATAGTAAACCTGCTCAACAAGATTTTATGACGTCAAAATAATTGTGCTTTTCTTTTGAGTCCCCAGCCCCCTTGTAGGGCTGGACAGGAAGTAATGAACACTGCACAAATGAAGTTAAAAAAAAGAAAGAAATAGTAAAATCTAAATGGTGAATTCATATTGCAATAATTCTATTAAGTATAAGCCACTGCTTAGTGCCTTTTTTATTACAACAATGAAACAGATTGGTTAATTTCCCTTTAATGAATATGTTGTAACTATTTATTTAATTTTGTTAATTAGATAACGACATTAAAATTAAAGTTAATTTAAAGGAAAATTAAAGTACTTATATATAAATTTCTGGTCAATGTTATCTTGGTTAACATTAGTTTAAACTATTTATGGAAATAGATGGAAATATGCCTACTTAGTATTATCAGAATATATAAAATGGGATTTGCAAAGGCATTGAACAAAATAGATGTATTTTCAACTGGCATGTACTGATTTCACACAAGAAACAGAAAATATGACCCTGACAGCTTTAAAAATCTTTGGTGTCACAACCGATAGCAACAATCACACCCTCCAAATGTTTTTTGTAGCTATCTATAAGCTTTTTGCAACTCTCTGTTGATAGTCCTTTCTACTTCTCAATTTCAGTTTGTTCAAGCTCTTGAATGTCTGCAGGATTCTTTTTAACAATGGCAGATTTCCCCTCTCTACAAAGATTTTCAGTTGGATTAAAGGGACACTGAACCCAAAAATTTTCTTTCATGATTCAGACAGAGCATGCAATTTTAAGCAACTTTCAAATTTACTCCTATTATGAATTTTTCTGCGTTCTCTTGCTATCTTTATTTGAAAAAGAAGGCATCTAAGCTTTTTTTTTTAGGTTCAGCCCTCTGGACAGCACTTTTTTATTGGTGGATGAATTTATCCACCAATCAGCAAGTACAACCCAGGTTGTTCACCAAAAATGGGCCGGCATTTAAACTTACATTTTTGCATTTCAAATAAAGATAACAAGAGAATGAAGAAAATTTTATAATAGGAAGAAATTCGAAAGTTGCTTAACATTGCATGCTCTATCTGAATCCTGAAAGAAAAAAATTGATTTCAGTGTCCCTTTAAAATCAGGACGCAATATAGTATATGAATCTAACAATTTGGTTGTGCAAAGCTGGGGAATGGGTAGTAAAGGTGTTATCTTTCTTTTAAAATAATAATTTCTCCAACATTGGTGTGTCCGGTCCACGGCGTCATCCATTACTTGTGGGACAGTAAGAGCTGTCCATATAGCTCCCCCTCTGGCTCCGCCCCCCAGTCATTCTCCTTGCCGCTCTGAACAAGTAGCATCTACCACAGGGATGGCGATGAGTTTGTGGTGTTAGTTGTAGTTTTTTATTACAATATTATACCATTTGAAATATTTTATAAGCTCACATACACTTGGGAACGTTTTTTATTGATCTGGCTTGTTTTAGACACCTAAATCTAGTCAGGAAGGCCCCTTCACTCTAGTGTGCTGAGGGAGGAAGCCTCATTTTGGCACTTCAGCTGTGCAGTTGAATTTCAAGGCAGTGCATGCAGATTCATGTGAGAGGGTCCTGTGGTTCAGAAAGTGACTCCAAAAGGCTTTTTTCTGTGAATGGTGACCCCTAAGGAAGACCCTAGAAGGGACGCATGGCAAACGGTCCCGAAGGTTGAGGGAGCTGTTTCAACACTAGCGAAGCGCACAACTATTCCTATAGAGGACAGCTGCGCTTTCAAAGATCCTATGGATAAAAAATTGGAAGGATTGCTTAAAAAGATTTTTGTTCAGCAAGGGTTCATCCTTCAACCAGCTACGTGTGTTATTACTGTCACTTCAGCGGCGTCCTTTTGGTTCGAAGAACTAGAAAGGTCGCTCCAGAAAGAGACTTCCTATGAAGAAGTCATGGACAGAATTCACGCATTAAAGTTAGCTAATTCCTTTATATTGGATGCCGCCTTTCAAATAACGAAATTGGCGGCGAAAAACTCAGGTTTTGCTATAGTAGCGCGGAGGGTGCTTTGGCTAAAATCCTGGTCGGCAGACGTGTCGTCCAAGACTAAGTTACTGAATATTCCTTTCAAGGGTAAGACCCTTTTTGGGCCGGAATTTAAGGAAATTATTTCAGACATCACTGGGGGTAAGGGCCATGCCCTCCCACAGGATAGGCCTTTTAAGGCTAAGAACAAGTCTAATTTTCGTTCCTTTCACAATTTCAGGAACGGACCAGCTAATAACTCCACTGCCGCTAGACAAGAAGGTAACGCGGCCCAGCCCAAACCCGCTTGGAAGCCCATGCAAGGCTGGAACAAGGGTAAACAAACCAAGAAACCTGCTGCTGCTACCAAGACAGCATGAAGGGGTAGCCCCCGATCCGGGACCGGATCTGGTAGGGGGCGGACTATCTCTCTTCGCTCAGGCTTGGGCAAGAGATGTTCTGGATCCCTGGGCACTAGAGATAGTTTCCAAGGGATACCTGTTAGAATTCAAGGGACTTCCTCCAAAGGGAAGGTTCCACCTGTCTCGCTTATCTTCAGACCAGATAAAGAAACAGGCATTCTTACATTGTGTAAGAGACCTATCAAAGATGGGAGTGATAAACCCAGTCCCCTCCGGGGAACAAGGTCTAGGGTTTTACTCAAACCTGTTTGTGGTTCCCAAAAAAGAGGGAACTTTCAGGCCAATTCTGGATTTAAAGATATTAAACAAGTTCCTCAGAGTTCCATCCTTCAAGATGGAAACCATTCGGACAATCTTACCAACAATCCAGCAGGGTCAATTTTTGACTACCGTGGATCTGAAGGATGCGTATCTGCATATCCCAATCCACAAATCTCATCATCAGTTCCTGAGGTTCGCCTTTCTGGACAAACATTACCAGTTTGTGGCTCTTTCATTCGGTTTAGCCACCGCTCCCAGAATCTTCACAAAGGTGCTAGGGCATCGCTGTAGCACCTTATCTAGACGACATCCTAATCCAAGCGTCGTCTCTTTCCAAAGCGAGGGCTCATACAGACATTGTGTTGGCTTTTCTCAGATCTCACGGGTGGAAAGTGAACATAGAAAAAAGTTCACTGTCACTGTCCACAAGGGTTCCTTTTCTGGGAACAATAATAGATTCTGTGGAAATGAAGATCTTTCTCACAGACGTCAGAAAGACAAAGCTTCTAAAAGCTTGTCGAGTTCTTCACTCTATTCCTCAACCCTCCATAGCTCAATGCATGGAAGTAATAGGACTAATGGTCGCAGCAATGGATGTGGTTCCTTTTGCTCAAATTCATCTAAGACCATTACAGCTGTGCATGCTCAATCAGTGGAATGGGGACTATACAGACTTGTCTCCCCAAATTCAAGTAGACCAGGTAACCAGGGACTCACTTCTCTGGTGGTTGACCCAGGATCACCTGTCTCAGGGAATGAGTTTCCGTAGACCGGAGTGGGTCATCATCACGACCGACGCCAGCCTCTTGGGGTGGGGCGCGGTCTGGGACTCTCTGAAAGCTCAGGGCCTATGGTCGCTGGAAGAGTCGCTTCTCCCGATAAACATTTTGGAACTAAGAGCTATATTCAATGCACTCCTGGCTTGGCCTCAGCTAGCGGAAGCCAGGTTCATAAGATTTCAGTCGGACAACATAACGACTGTTGCGTACATCAATCATCAGGGGGGAACAAAGAGTTCCCTAGCGATGAAGGAAGTAACCAAGATAATCCAATGGGCAGAGAATCACTCCTGCCATCTATCTGCTATTCACATCCCAGGAGTAGACAACTGGGAGGCGGACTATTTGAGTCGTCAGACTTTCCATCCGGGGGAGTGGGAACTCCATCCGGAGGTCTTTGCTCAGTTAACCCAATTATGGGGCATTCCAGACATGGATCTAATGGCGTCCCATCAGAACTTCAAGATTCCTTGCTACGGGTCCAGATCCAGGTATCCCAAGGCGACTCTAGTGGATGCATTAGTGGCGCCTTGGTCGTTCAACCTAGCATATGTGTTTCCACCGTTTCCTCTCCTCCCCAGGCTCATAGCCAGGATCAAACAGGAGAAGGCCTCGGTGATTCTGATAGCTCCTGCGTGGCCACGCAGGACTTGGTATGCAGACCTGCTGAATATGTCATCGGCTCCACCATGGAAGCTACCTTTGAGACAGGACCTTCTAGTACAAGGTCCATTCGAACATCCCAGTTTCTCTGCAGCTGACTGCTTGGAAATTGAACGCTTGATTTTATCCAAGCGTGGGTTTTCAAATTCTGTGATTGATACTCTGGTCCAAGCCAGAAAACCCGTGACTAGAAGGATTTACCATAAAATATGGAAAAAATATATCTGTTGGTGTGAATCCAAAGGATTCTCCTGGAGTCAGATTAAAATTCCAAAGATTCTCTCCTTTCTCCAAGAAGGTTTGGATAAAGGATTGTCAGCTAGTTCTCTAAAAGGACAGATTTCTGCATTATTCGTCTTGTTGCACAAACGACTGGCAGCTTTGCCAGATGTACAAGTTTTTGTTCAGGCTTTGGTTAGAATCAAGCCTGTTTACAGACCCATGACTCCTCCTTGGAGTCTAAATTTAGTTCTTTCAGTTCTTCAAGGGGTTCCGTTTGAACCTTTACATTCCATAGATATTAAGTTACTATCTTGGAAAGTTCTGTTTTTGTTTGCTATTTCTTCTGCTAGAAGAGTTTCTGAATTATCTGCTTTGCAGTGTGATCCACCCTATCTGGTGTTCCATTCAGATAAGGTTGTTTTGCGTACTAAGCCTGGTTTTCTTCCAAAAGTTGTTTCCAACGAGAACATCAACCAGGAAATAGTTGTTCCTTCTTTGTGTCCGAATCCAGTTTCAAAGAAGGAACGTTTATTACACAATTTAGATGTTGTTCATGCTTTAAAGTTCTATTTAGAAGCAACAAAAGATTTTAGACAAACCTCATCCTTGTTTGTCGTTTACTCTGGTAAGAGGAGAGGTCAAAAAGCTACTGCTACCTCTCTCTCTTTCTGGCTGAAAAGCATTATCCGCTTGGCTTATGAGACTGCCGGACGGCAGCCTCCTGACCGTATCACAGCTCACTCTACTAGGGCTGTGGCTTCCACATGGGCCTATAAGAACGAGGCTTCTGTTGACCAGATATGTAAGGCAGCGACTTGGTCTTCTCTGCACACTTTTGCCAAATTCTACAAATTTGATATTTTTGCTTCTTCGGAGGCTGTTTTTGGGAGAAAGGTTTTGCAAGCCGTGGTGCCTTCTGTTTAGGTAACCTGATTTGCTCCCTCCCTTCATCTGTGTCCTAAAGCTTTGGTATTGGTTCCCACAAGTAATGGATGACGCCGTGGACCGGACACACCAATGTTGGAGAAAACAGAATTTATGCTTACCTGATAAATTACTTTCTCCAACGGTGTGTCCGGTCCACGGCCCGCCCTGGTTTTTTTAATCAGGTTGAAATTTTTTTTTTTCTTTATACACTACAGTCACCACGGCACCCTATAGTTTCTCCTTTTTCTCCTAACCGTCGGTCGAATGACTGGGGGGCGGAGCCAGAGGGGGAGCTATATGGACAGCTCTTGCTGTGTGCTCTCCTTGCCTTTCCCTGTGGGGGAGAACATTTCCCACAAGTAATGGATGACGCCGTGGACCGGACACACCGTTGGAGAAAGTAATTTATCAGGTAAGCATAAATTCTGTTTTTTGTTTAGACTGTCCCTTTAATGCATTCAAGACCTCCAGTGCAACATTATGCATCCTCCACCATATTTAACTGTAAGTAAAGAGTTCTTTTACCTATAAGCTTCATTCAAATCAAGATGAATCCAAAATAGAGCTCTATTTTGGGTTCATCTGTCCATTGAATATTTTCTCAGAAAGATTGTGGTTTCACTAGGTAGGTTCAGTCATGGCTTCTTTTTTATTTTTTTTATTTAAAGGAATACTAAACCCAGTTTTTTTCTTCCATGATTTGGATAGAGCATGCAATTTTAAGCAACTTTCTAATTATTTGAAAAGCAGGAATGTAAAGCTTAGGAGCCGCCCATTTTAGGTTCAGCACCATGGATAGTGCTTGCTTATTTGTCGCTACATTTAGTTCGGCTCCTAAGCTTTACATTCCTGCTTTTCAAATAAAGATTACAAAAGAAAGAAGAAAAATTGATAATGGGGTAAATTAGAAAGTTGCTTAAAATAGCATGATCCATCTAAATCATTAAAGAAAAAAATAGGGGTTAAGTATCCCTTTAAGCAGTGGCACCCCCCTTATCCTTCACCCTTTAGCACTTTCTGTTTAGTGTGACACATATGATACAAGTTGAAACCATTTCTCTGTATTTCTCCATGTCAGCCCTCATCAGTGTGAATGCTTCACATGGTGTTTTATGCACAGTTTGAACAAATTTTCTAAGACATTTCTGATCAATTTTCTTATTGTTACTATGTTGCCAGGAGGTCCTTGACAGTCATATTAATAGCAAGCTCCTTAAAAATATTGCAAGCTGTTGAATCTAGGATGCCAATGTCTTTGGAGATGGTCTTGTACCCTGTTGAATTCTTATGTTTGGTAACAATAAAAGCTTTTAGACATACACGGCTAGATTTAGAGTTTTGTCGGTAACGACCCACGTAGCTAACGCTGGCTTTTTTCTGGCCGCACCTTTAAAATAACTCTGGTATTGAGAGTCCACAGAATGGCTGCGTTAGGCTCCAAAAAAGGAGCGTAGAGCATATTTAACGCAACTTCAACTTTCGATACCAGAGTTGCTTATGGACGCGGCCAGCCTCAAAAACGTGCTCGTGCACGATTCCCCCATAGAAAACAATGGGGCTGTTTGAGCTGAAAAAAAAACCTAACACCTGCAAAAAAGCCGCGTTCAGCTCCTAACGCAGCCCCATTGTTGTCTATGGGGAAACACTTCCTACGTCTGCACCTAACACTTTAACATGTACCCTGAGTCTAAACACCCCTAACCTTACACTTATTAACCCCTATTCTGCCGCCCCCACTATCGCTGACCCCTGCATATTATTTTTAACCCCTAATCTGCCGCTCCGTAAACCGCCGCTACTTACATTATCCCTATGTACCCCTAATCTGCTGCCCCTAACACCGCCGACCCCTATATTATATTTATTAACCCCTAATCTGCCCCCCACAACGTCGCCTCCACCTGCCTACACTTATTAACCCCTAATCTGCCGACCGGACCGCACCACTATTATAATAAAGTTATTAACCCCTAATCCGCCCCACTCCCGCCTCAATAACCCTATAATAAATAGTATTAACCCCTAATCTGCCCTCCCTAACATCACCGACACCTAACTTCAAACATTAACCCCTAATCTGCCGACTGGAGCTCACCGCTATTCTAATAAATGTATTAACCCCTAAAGCTAAGTCTAACCCTAACACTAACACCCCCCTAAATTAAATATAATTTAAATCTAACGAAATTAATTAACTCTTATTAAATAAATTATTCCTATTTAAAGCTAAATACTTACCTGTAAAATAAATCCTAATATAGCTACAATATAAATTATAATTATATTATAGCTATTTTAGGATTAATATTTATTTTACAGGTAACTTTGTATTTATTTTAACCAGGTACAATAGCTATTAAATAGTTAAGAACTATTTAATAGCTAAAATAGTTAAAATAATTACAAAATTACCTGTAAAATAAATCCTAACCTAAGTTACAAATAAACCTAACACTACACTATCAATAAATTAATTAAATAAAATACCAACAATTACCTACAATTAAACCTAACACTACACTATCAATAAATTATTTAAATACAATATCTACAAATAACTACAATGAAATAAACTAACTAAAGTACAAAAAATAAAAAAGAACTAAGTTACAAAAAAATAAAAAAATATTTACAAACATTAGAAAAATATTACAACAATTTTAAACTAATTACACCTACTCTAAGCCCCCTAATAAAATAACAAAGCCCCCCAAAATAAAAAAATGCCCTACCCTATTCTAAATTACAAAAGTTCAAAGCTCTTTTACCTTACCAGCCCTGAACAGGGCCCTTTGCGGGGCATGCCCCAAAGAATTCAGCTCTTTTGCCTGTAAAAAAACCCATACAATACCCCCCCCAACATTACAACCCACCACCCACATACCCCTAATCTAACCCAAACCCCCCTTAAATAAACCTAACACTAAGCCCCTGAAGATCTTCCTACCTTATCTTCACCCTGCCAGGTTCACCGATCTGTCCTCGGAAGTCTTGATCCAAGCCTCGGAAGTGTTGATCCAAGCCCAAGCGGGGGGCTGAAGAGTGACGTCCATCCTCGGGCTGAAGTCTGGATCCAAGCGGCGACTGCAGAAATCCATCCTCGGGCTGAAGTCGGAAGTCCATCATCTGGATGAAGTCTTCTATCAAGCCGCATCTTCAATCTTCTTTCTTCTGGAGCGGAGCAGAACCATCTTCTTCCAAGCCGACGCGGAACATCCTCTTCAACCGACGACTAGACGACGAATGACGGTTCCTTTAAATGACGTTATCCAAGATGGCGTCCCTCGAATTCCGATTGGCTGATAGGATTCTATCAGCCAATCGGAATTAAGGTAGGAATATTCTGATTGTCTGATGGAATCAGCCAATCCGAATTAAGTTCAATCCGATTGGCTGATCCAATCAGCCAATCAGATTGAGCTCGCATTCTATTGGCTGATTGGAACAGCCAATAGAATGCAAGCTCAATCTGATTGGCTGATTGGATCAGCCAATCGGATTGAACTTGATTCTGATTGGCTGATTCCATCAGACAATCAGAATATTCCTACCTTAATTCCGATTGGCTGATAGAATCCTATCAGCCAATCGGAATTCGAGGGACGCCATCTTGGATGACTTCATTTAAAGGAACCGTCATTCGTCGTCTAGTCGTCGGTTGAAGAGGATGTTCCGCGTCGGCTTGGAAGAAGATGGTTCCGCTCCGCTCCAGAAGAAAGAAGATTGAAGATGCGGCTTGATAGAAGACTTCATCCAGATGATGGACTTCCGACTTCAGCCCGAGGATGGATTTCTTCAGTCGCCGCTTGGATCCAGACTTCAGCCCGAGGATGGACGTCACTCTTCACCCCCCCGCTTGGGCTTGGATCAACACTTCTGAGGCTTGGATCAAGACTTCCGAGGACGGATCGGTGAACCTGGCAGGGTGAAGTTAAGGTAGGAAGATCTTCAGGGGCTTAGTGTTAGGTTTATTTAAGGGGGGTTTGGGTTAGATTGAGGGGTATGTGGGTGGTGGGTTGTAATGTTGGGGGGGGTATTGTATGGTTTTTTTTTACAGGCAAAAGAGCTGAATTTCTTGGGGCATGCCCCGCAAAGGGCCCTGTTCAGGGCTGGTAAGGTAAAAGAGCTTTGAACTTTTTTAATTTAGAATAGGGTAGGGCATTTTTTATTTTGGGGGGCTTTGTTATTTTATTAGGGGGCTTAGAGTAGGTGTAATTAGTTTAAAATTGTTGTAATATTTTTCTAATGTTTGTAAATATTTTTTTATTTTTTGTAACTTAGTTCTTTTTTATTTTTTGTACTTTAGTTAGTTTATTTCATTGTAGTTATTTGTATATATTGTATTTAATTAATGTATTGATAGTGTAGTGTTAGGTTTAATTGTAGTTAATTGTAGGTATTTTATTTAATTAATTTATTGATAGTGTAGTGTTAGGTTTAATTGTAGATAATTGTAGGTAGTTTATTTAATTAATTTATTGATAGTGTAGTGTTAGGTTTAATTGTAACTTAGATTAGGATTTATTTTACAGGTAATTTTGTAATTATTTTAACTATTTTAGCTATTAAATAGTTCTTAACTATTTAATAGCTATTGTACCTGGTTAAAATAAATACAAAGTTGCCTGTAAAATAAATATTAATCCTAAAATAGCTATAATATAATTATAATTTATGTTGTAGCTATATTAGGGTTTATTTTACAGGTAAGTATTTAGCTTTAAATAGGAATAATTTATTTAATAAGAGTTAATTTATTTAGTTAGAATAAAATTATATTTAACTTAGGGGGGTGTTAGGGTTAGGGTTAAAATTAGCTTTAGGGGTTAAAAAATTTATTAGAGTAGCGGTGAGCTCCGATCGGCAGATTAGGGGTTAATACTTGAAGTTAGGTGTCGGCGATGTTAGGGAGGGCAGATTAGGGGTTAATACTATTTATTATAGGGTTATTGACGCGGGAGTGAGGCGGATTAGGGGTTAATAACTTTATTATAGTAGCGGTGCGGTCCGCTCGGCAGATTAGGGGTTAATAAGTGTAGGCAGGTGGAGGCGACGTTTAGGGGGGCAGATTAGGGGTTAATAAATATAATATAGGGGTCGGCGGTGTTAGGGGCAGCAGATTAGGGGTACATAGCTATAATGTAGCTGGCGGCGTGCGGACGGCAGATTAGGGGTTAATAAATATAATATAGGGGTCGGCGGTGTTAGGGGCAGCAGATTAGGGGTACATAAGGATAACGTAGGTGGCGGTCGGCAGATTAGGGGTTTAAAAAATTTTAATCGAGTGTCGGCGATGTGGGGGGGCTCGGTTTAGGAGTACATAGGTAGTTTATGGGTGTTAGTGTACTTTAGAGTACAGTAGTTAAGAGCTTTATGAACAGGCGTTAGCCCAGAAAGCACTTAACTACTGACTTTTTTCTGCGGCTGGAGTTTTGTCGTTAGATTTCTAACGCTCACTTCAGACACGACTCTAAATACCGGAGTTAGGAAGATCCCATTGAAAAGATAGGATACGCAATTGACGTAAGGGGATCTGCGGTATGGAAAAGTCGCGGCTGAAAAGTGAGCGTTAGACCCTTTCCTGACTGACTCCAAATACCGGCGGTAGCCTAAAACCAGCGTTAGGAGCCTCTAACGCTGGTTTTCACGGCTACCGCCAAACTCCAAATCTAGGCCACAACAGTGTATACTAGTAGTCAAATGCAATGTGTTGTTTTGTAGTCCAAGACTATAGCCTTTGAAGTATTTGTATCTTATCTTTTTTTTATGACCATAAATGAGCTCCTACTCTGATAAAGCACTCACTGGGTAGCATGGTTCAGGGTTAATTGAAATTTTACTGCATATTGCATATTATTTCATTTTTGCACACATATAACACTGTCATAATTCATTCTAAACCATTTTTGTGAATCTCAAGAAATGTATTTCATTTTAGAATATTCATCTAGAAATATTTCTAAACATGTGAATGGTTAAAAAGCTTTAACAAAATGAAATGTAATACTTTATAAATGTAATAGGCAAATTACCTGGTTTCTTATCAGGAACCTGAAGGATAGAGAATAAGCATCAGCAGCTGTCAGGATAATTGTAGAGTATTACGTGAACAAGGCAAGAGTTAAAGGGACAGTATACTGTAAAATAGTTTTTCCTTTAATGTGTTTACATTTTTTTTTTTTACCAACTGCAGAGTAAAAAAATTATGAATATTGGCTTTTTAAGGTTTTTTTGTGTATATTAAAGCTCTGATTTAGTGTTTTGAAGCCACAACCTAATAAAATGGGTTGAGCTTGTAGGTATAATCAGATCTTATTACTGTATCACATTGTGTACATATACATGTTTTTTTATGGAGAGAACAATGGAAAATCAACATTTTATTACCTTATCTCTGCTATATCCCACTGGGAGTGTACTTTCTTCTGCTGGCTGTGTTTACAAAGCTTATCTATAGCTTGGACCTACGGCCACAAACTTTCAGAATAGGTGGGGATACCACAGACTAAATAAACTATTTCAAATGCCAATATAAGGATAATGGAAATACTTGTAAACAATTTAATACACTCCAGCAGGTAAAGTGGATCATTGGGAACAAATTAAAGGGGAGAAACATTTTGAGTAAACTGTCCCTTTAAAGCCAGAAGAGCAGTCCAAAACCAGGTGTCAAAGCATAGTGTTAAGGCAGGTACGGAGTTCAGTTCCAAAGTTCAATAACCAGTAAATCAGTCCTCAGATAGCAGATATTAGTAGAAGGATCAGAAAGATAACGTAATCCAGAAACTTTTTGAGGATCAGGATCAAGGTAAAAGGCAAAAAACAAGAATGCTTCAGTCTCCATACCAATAAACAAACACTGAATGCAAGTCTGAAATGATAGTTTACCCCTCTATTCAGGCTTGGCTAAACAGATAAGGCCAAGAACACTTCCAGGTAACCAGAATATAAAAGCACTAAGGATAACGTATAGATCAATGAAGATAGCAAACAAAGCACACAGCAGGGTATCCAGAGACCCAGCCATGTTAATTAATGTCGGTAGTACGTAGCACTGCCCCTGTCTCTGATAAATTTCTGATCTTGAGAAACAGTACCTTTACTGACAACAGCCTCATAAGAAGAGCGGTCCCAGCTGGGCTCAAGCTCCTGACCTGTGTTAAGTGCTGTGTGGCTTCAGCCATGGTTGTGGGGGCCTGACATAATTATAACTCATCATATAACTACATTTTAATTTCAACAGTGCCAGTGAAACATTTTTTTAAGACATAAATGGTAACAGTTAAAGGAACACTAAAATTGAAAGTAAGCTTTCACAATTCAGATAGAGCACATCATTTTAAACAACTTTCCAATTTACTCACATTATCTAAATGTGTACAAACTTTTTCTTTGCACAATTTCTGACACACCAGCTCCTAATGAGCATGTGTAAGGACTCACAGAATATATATATATATATATATATATATATATATATATATATATATATACACACACACACATATATACATAAATATACACACATTTTGTGATTGGCTGATGGCTGTCACATGATGCAGGGGAAAAGAAAATAGCGCTAGCTTTCAAATTTGTCAGAAAAAAGTCTACTACTCTTTTCAGACTAAGGCCCCGATGATCGAAAGTGTTACGAGGGGGTAAGATGTTCCAAGGTATCCGCCGTTATGTAGAGAAAACATGTTGAATTATTCCAAGCTCCTATCAAAGATGATAACAGTAGGTATCTCAGAGAGGAGTTTATTATACATGCCATTGGTTGGCGATGGTGGTGATAAATAACACCCAGCATCGCCGCTCATATTGGCGATGTATAATAAATACTTTGCAATTGTGGGGTACTTTGGGTTTAGGAGTATTAAGATCAGTGGTTAGGCACAACATTTATATTCCAAACTTACACTACACTAATAAATATCTCAACTGCCACATACCCATCGCAACTAAAAGTCTACTCTATTAACCCCTCAACCACCACATACCCATCACAAGTATCTATCCTGTTAAACCCTATTCCGTCACATACACACTGCAAGTACCCATCTAATCTATTAAACCCTATACTGCCACTAGCCCACATTTTCTTTCATGATTCAGATAGAGCATGCAATTTTAAGCTACTTTCTAATTTACGCCTATTAATTTTTCTCTTGTTATCGTTATTCGAAAAAGCAGGAATGTAAGTTTAGGAGCTGGTTCATTTTTGGTTTAGCACCCTGGGTAGCTTTTGCTGATTGGTGGCTATATTTGAAACTCACCATGCGAAAACCCAGCTCCTCTTGATCCGATGTTGGGCCCTCTTCATCCTGGGTCCAGGCACCAGGCGCCCATCTTTGCAGTGGCAGAGGCTGACATCCAGCTGGCCACTTCCTCTGCTCCGCAATCTTAATCCATGCTTGGGCACTCTTCATCCGGAGTCCAGGTGGAGGCAGCCAGCAGCATCTTCCGCCGCCTCCACTCTGCATATTCTATCTTCAAGTATTCTAAAATGATTAGAATTTAAAATAAAACAATTTCTTGCTAGTGGCTGATTAAAAATCAGCCAATAGGGTTTGGCTGATTAAAAAAAACAATCAGACAATAGGGATGAAGCGGTAGCCCTATATAAAGGGGTTTCTGCACATCCCAAATTTCAGTGTGTGGCGGCAACCGCATGAAGAGGAGGGCTCTAGGAAGAAGATGCCGAAGTCCGCCTCAGTGAAGATGGCCCCCTGCAACTGGTCGAAGACTGAAGAGGGCCCCGGCTTTTGATGAAGATTACGGAGCAGAGACGGCAAAAGAGGCCATCTTGAAGTCTACCTCAGCTCCTGCGAAGATTGGCCCCTGGTGCCTGGACCCAGGATGAAGAGGGCCCAACGTCAGATCAAGAGGAGCTGGATTTTCGCATGGTGAGTTTAAATTTTGGATTTAGTTAGGGCTTGTTTGGGGTGTTTTTTATTTTAAAGAATATGATTTTTTATTTTAAATTTTTAGGGTTTTGTAGTTAGCTTTTATTATTTTGGGGGATGGGGGTTATTGTTGTTTAGCATTTAGAAGGATTTAAATCACCTAACCACCCCCATACCTATTTGAGGGTTGATTAGGTGATTATTGTTTGTTTAGCATTTAGTAGTCTAAGCACCCCCATACCTGTATAGAGGTTTATTAGGTTATTGGTGCTGTTTTGCATCTAGTAGGCCTTAATCACCTACTCTTGCTATGGAATAGCATATCTGCCATCTCTAAACATTTTAAAAAAAAATTTAATATCTTTTCCAATAGCCAAACTTCACCTACCTCTTGCATTATTTGAAGGAGTCAATCTGGGTTCAAGTCTGTATATATTATATTAATTATATATATATATATATATATATATATCACACATCATTTCAATGGGAACAAACCCACTAGGGAAGTGAGATCAACCGCCTCAAGTAAGATGTGTAAAATGAATGCCCCCTGTAATTGCAAAATGGATTATGTTGTCTATGTAATCCAATGCTTGTGTGATATGCAGTATATAGGAAGAGCCACCAGGCCTTTCAAAAAGAGACTGGCCAAACATCTCACCAATATCAAAACAGGAGAGAAATCACACAACCTATCTGTACATTTCAAAGAGTTTCATAATAAAGATCCAACAGAACTTAGGGCTACCAAGGAGAAGAGAAACATTCTAGATCCATACCCTAAATACCCTCAAACCGTATGGGCTTACTGACATTGATCGTGCAGCTTTCCTTGTTGAAAACTAATGTAACTAATATATTATTTCAAGACACCCTTTTTTAGAGGTTGACACCTTAGGTGTAGCTTGCATTCCATGATTAAATAGAAAATCCTAACTGGAGGATATCTATGGGGGTTTTTTAAGAAAAAAGGGTTAGTCCATGCAAATAGAATATTTTAGCGTAAATGAGTACTCTCTAATAAATAAAGAAAACTAATTTGTGAGCCATATATCTATATATAATAAGTAGGGAAAGATAGGTATTCTATATTAAGGAGTGTGACAAAAGAGAATTAAAGCTGAAATAGATAACATGAATATACGATATCACCTGTGAGCAGTAGGGTTTGGTAAAATGAGCCCCACATAGAATATTGAATGTACATGCTAATATTTGTTTAATATGTGTTCAGATACAGCTAGAACAATATGTATCATATGAATAATGCTATTTAGGCAGGTATTGGGTATTTACTGACTGGAAATTATTTGTGATACGTAGGGAACAGGAATGCCTCACTATACGTCGTCAGGTCATGTGACCGTTTTTCAACCAATAAGCTAGGAGCAAGTATGGAGGCGGGCTGTAGCCTTCTTTCAAATAACGGAACTGAACATTCTATTTTTTACCCTCTGATGAAGGAGTAAAAATATTTTACCTTCAAAATGCGTAAGGATGTATAGGATTTATTAAGAGACATTGATTTGTGCTTTCTCTGGAAGTGGAGGACATTTACCTGCATTTCTGTGAGAACGAATGTTTGTATTGTGCATGTGATACGGAGCTATCTTGAGAGCTTTACTGTACTGCTGTTACATTGTTCTAATGATGCAGAGGAACAATTTTAAACAATGGCACTATTGAGGCGATCCCCACCTATAGTATTGCTCCTAAGTGTATGTCTAAATCTTCTACACTATTATGATTGGAAGTAATGCAGGTGAGTTGGTGCTGTGCACAAATAGAATCTAGTTCAAAACGTGAAAGTATAGACACTTACCACAAGAAAGAATGCACGTCTAGCACTCTACGCCCAGACTCAAGGGTAGTACTTGTTATGAAAGAAATTAAAATATAACTTTTATTGGAATATCTATAAAACTAAGAAACAAATGAACAAACAACACAAAGATTAAAAGACTCAAAGTGAAGCAATCTATATCCAAGTTAGCAGTAGTGGACACAAGTACTATGACAGATGCTACTAGCGGGTTCCTCAGGTGTATTAGAGGCAGGTTAAATGTGTAACTAACAAAGATAGAATTACTTCTGTGAAGCGACGTGGGTAAGGGTTATGTTAGTATCGCTCTCGACTATATCAGTGAATCAATAAGATGATTCTAGTTTAGTACCAGATAGGGTATGTCAAATAGTATCAACCAATAGTAATTTTGCAGGGTCGTGTATTGGCTGGTGCTGTGTTAGTATTGGGACTCTTATGATATATGAGGTCACACCAATTTAATAATATTTGGTATCGAGTGCAATATGTCCTATTATATCTAGGTAGGAAGATCAACTACAAGTAGATAGAGAATAATGGGTTAATACTGACTAGACGCCCCTGATAATTCTATGTCTGAGTGTCCACATATAAAATGTCAGGTCAATTAATATAGTGCTAGTGATGAGATAAGGATACTAATATCCCTTATAAATCCAGTATTATCATCAAATGAAAACAGTGCAGTTTTTAATGTCAGTGTAGGTCTATCAAATGATAGAGTATATATGCATTGATCGTATAGAAATAATTTCTTGTCCTGGTAGAATTTATCAACTGATACTGTGTGTTGGTATTAAAGGCGTGATATATATATACAGTTATGATTCACTGCCAGTATATGCTGTGTGCAAATTTTGGTTCTTTATGGAGCACTAGAGTCCGTTTATATCACGTTTGATATTATCTATATGTGCACACAGTTAAGTGTTGGTTTATTATATGCATATGTTTGCGATCCTAAGCCACTGACAAGATGCACGGTTTGTCCCCTATAATCGTGTGTAGAGTACACGAGTATGTGATATACTCGTTGTTGTCAAACACTATATCAGCCTAAATTCATGTTATTTTTCACATAGATTCACCAGAGCTTTATTGAAACAGAGGTGTGTACGTTGACTTACACATACGTGTTCAAATTGCTGATTCTCTTAACCACAAGTTACCAATGTTACATTTTATTATTATTGTTGATAAAACCCTTTAATTCACGTAAGTCACAGAGTTGCCCAAAATTTTGAATAAATTAACAGTATTTATCCGACTCATAAATAAGTTTTAAAGGATTTCTGTTGTAACATGATTTTCATATCATATAAGTGGGAGATATAAAATTGGCAATTTAAGCCTGATTCATTACTGTGTAAGTTTTTAAACGTGTTTATAACCGGTTATTTGTACCCGGATGTGGGTTCTATATTAACCTTAAGGGTATGATGTTAAAGTTGATTCACTATTGACAGTTATGTTACCAAGTGTGTGTCAACATCTCATATGTATTGGAGTTACACTTAATTAAATTTGTATTCTTTTTATGTACAGGAGTGTTGTTACTTATTTACACATAGGTTGATTATTCACATATCATTAAGCTGGCAGCGCATTTGCATACTCTTGCGCCGTTATCTCAGAGGTATGTGTTAAAGTTTAAATTGATTTAATTGTGCAACATAAAGTTACCCTCATCGTTTGAAGGGTAGATATAATACACAAATGCCCCGCCGTTTATACTTTAAGGTCTCAGTTAAACAGCTGCTGTATCACTACAGTGTAGCAGTATCTAACACTGTTTGTTGTCGGTCGGTTGTGCCCGGATGTAAATAATACAAGGACCGTATATCATAGTATTTATATTAGTCCATTATTACTAGTTATAATCTAGCGGTGGATAACAATCGCTATTTACTTTTAGTCCTTTAAGTTGGTTAATATTAATATATAGACAAGAACCCAAGTTCAATCTAGTGTAATAGCATTATACTTGATAGGTGGGCATATGTCAACCTTTTAAAAGTACTTTTCTTCATCTAGCCATCTACCCAGATCATTAATGTACAATTTTGAATTCACAGAATTATTTTTGTTTGCACATTTACAAATATGAATCTTTAAAAAGTGATCTCTTAATTTCTGCATTTTTTCATCATGCATGTCACACACTGTTGATTTAGGGGATGCAAGGTGCATAAAGCTTTCCTCCTGTGAGTGTTTCTGTGGGTGTCTGTGTTTATGTCTTTGAGCTTTGGTTTGTGTCTCTATAAGTGTGTATGTATTTCTTTTCTGTGGGTCTCTCTGTGAGGGTGGGTGTGTATGTCTTTGTGCATTTTTTGTGGATGTCTGTGAGGGTGTGTGCATATGTCTTTGAGCTTTTTCTATGGGTGTCTCTGTGAGGGTGAGTGTATGTTTGTCTTTGTGTATTTTTTCTGGATGCCTCTGTGAGGGTGGGTGTGTATGTCTGTGTTTTCTGTGGATGTCTCTGTGAGGGTGTGTGTATGTCTTTGTGTGTTTTCTGTGGATGTCTCAGTGAGGGTGTGTGTATGTATGTCGTTGTCTCTCTGTGTGTGTAAGTCTGTTTTCTGTGGGTGTCTGTGTGTGTGTGTTTTCTGAGGCTGTCTCTGTCAGTGTTTCCTTGGTTGTATGTGAAAGTTTGAGTTTGTGTGTGTGTCCGTCCATTGTCTGTTCATTTTTTAGGACATTTTGACCTTACTACTGATTATTCACATCTTTCTACAGACTTTGAGACTAACGAGACCTTTGCGAAAGTCACCAATACACCATTTAAACATTAAATTATTGTTTAGGCAGTTCAGGGCCCTTCGTTTCAGCCACTGCATGCCGTTATCATTTAGTTGCCATCTTCCTTTACAAAAAGAAAATCATTACTCCATATTTTGTTTTCTAAATCTCCTTTTTTTTTTACAAAACTGTAGTTTACCTCATTACTTGTCAGGTCAATGTAAACAAGTGCTGAGTGTCTGTTTGGGTGTCTGTGTCTGAGTGTGTTTCTTTGTGTGTCTGCTAGAGTGTCTATATGTGAATCCTTATGTGTGAGTGTATGAGAGTGTATGAGAGTGTGTGTGTGTGTGTGTGTATGTTACTACCTTTACAACATTTCCAAGTTTAAATAGACACTTAAGAATAAAGTGCATATACGTTTTAGTAACTTGGTCAAAAATAGCACATGTCAAAGGAGGGGGGCCCTGATCAATGGTTAAGTCAGAGGCCCCAAACTTTCTAGTGGCGGCCCTGCTGATTGGGACACTTTTTTATTCTATAAAAGCAGAAAGCTACTACAGAACATAAGCAGGAGGTAGCGGGCCCCTGAGCAGCGGTAATTAATCTGCTATATAGCCCCCCCTAGCAGGAGTCCTGGGGAACTGTCTTTCCGCATTGCAGCAGAGGAAAGTGCAGGTGGTCCCGAGCAGTGCTAATGTCGCATTTCGGGACATTGGACACAGTTTTTTTTTTATTGCAAAAGAGCACGCTAAGCTCGGAGGTGTGTTTCAGCCCACATGTTACTTAAAGTGTCAGGAGTCTGGGACACATTTTTTTTAAAACAGTGGCAGCCAACAGAGCAGGGGCCATTATTAATATAGGAGCTATGGGACATTACATATATATATGTATTATATACAGTACATTTGGCATCTTATGTGCCATTTTGGAGGTGCCCACGCGGTACCTGCACTATGTCTGCAGTTTGTAAGTGTCTGATGTGCAGGCTGCTTTGGCCAGTGTTGGAGCTGAAGCTAAAAAATGAAAATTGATTTAGTTGTCAGCAGCTATAGTGTATAATCTGCCTCTTTTTTTGTCTGTTGATGTTGCTCTGTGGTTCTGTCCCACAAGATAACTTTGTAAAATTGCTTGTCTTATGTTTTCTTTCATATTTTGTGAACTAAAAATTAAGGAAAGGAATTGAGCTGACTAAGAAAACAAAAAACATATCTTTTAAATAAGATGTTTAAGAGGAGTCTTTATTCTGTTGTTTCTGTGTGTATTTGTGTGTTAGTGTCTGTGTGTCTCTGTATGTGTATGCATTAGAGTCTTTTAGTACCTGTATGAATGCATTAGTGTCTGTGTGTCTGTTTTAGTGCCTGTGTGTATGTGTTATGTGTGCCTGTGTTAGTTTCTGTGGGTTTGTGTCTCTCTCTCTGTGTTAGTGAATCTGAATGTGTGTTTGTGTCAGTGTGTGTTTGTGTTGTCTATGTGTTTATGTCTTTGTTAGTGTGTGTATTTATTAATGTGTGTCTGTGTCAGTGTCTGTGTGTGTATTAGTGTGTATCTGTGTTAGTGTCTTTAGGTGCCTGATAATATGTGTTATTGTTTGTCTGTGTTATTGTGTGTGTCTATTTTATAATGTGTGTGTTAGTGAGTGTCTGTGTGAGTGTCTCTGTGTGTGTCTCTGTGTCTTAATTCACTTACCTGACCCACAAATTTACAAGGGGGGTGTGATTAACGGCTTAGTAAGGGGCACCAGAATTTCTAGTGGCAGCCCTGGCAACAAGCAAGGTTTTAATGCCTTCAGGAAAATGCAATAATACTTAGGCCTCATTGATCGAAAGTGCAACGAGGCAGCAAAATATTTAAAGGGATCAGCTGATACGTCTAGTAAACCTAACAAAATTTTCCAATATCTCGACATAGCAGCATTGCCGAGAGGAGTTAACTATACATGCCATTGGTCAGAAATGCTGGATATAGACAACACCCAGCATCGCCAACCATATTGGCAATGTACAGTAAAGGATTCCTTCAATAAAACTGCCATGCCTAACCACTAATCCTAATAACCCTAAACCAAAGTACCCCACGATTGCAAAATAACACTACACTAATAAAGATCTAAACCACCACATACCCACCCCAAGTATCTATCCGATTAACCACTATACCGCCACTAGCCCAAAGCAAGTACTATCCTTAAATCCCTTTTACGATATCAACAATACTTTAAATAATCTACATTGTACATGACAACGCATATTTTGTCTAGGAGATGAGGTAAATGCCAGAGGGCCAGCAAAAACTCACCAACCTAGCTAGGCTCCTGGGACTCAGCACCAGACTGTAATTGAGCCCTGGTCTGCCACTTCTTAAAAGGCGTGTTAATCAAGTAGGGTGCAGGGGATCAAGTCGTCTTTTTAGTATGTTGTCAGCAATTTTATGAGCCCCCCCCAAAAAAGTGGTATGCCTAGGAGCCTAATTAAATTGGCGACAATACCTTACTAGATCGAAAACCCTTTTAAGAAGTGGCGGACTGCCGGCGTTTTAGCGTATATCTCTGTGACACATTATTTAATCATTGATTAAAACTTTAGCAAAATAGTTTCATAGTTATAATCGGGAGGTTTATTATTTATAGTATAGTTTATTATTGTGAGTTATTTTTGACAGTAGGCAGTTAGCTGGGCGTTCCAGGGGAGTGTAGGTTAGACATAACGTCAGTGTAGGTGGTATTAGGGACTTAGCTGGGTGTTCCAGGGGTGTGTAGGTTAGGTGTGATGTAGGTGTAGGTGGTCGGTGGGAGGTAGCAAGGCAGAGCAGGTGGAGTGTAGCTGTAATTAAAATTAAGGTCCCCTACACAAACTATTTTTAGTTTCAGTGAGCGCACTGCCTGAACCGTGTGGGCACAATTCAAATAGGGTCCCTCCTGAGCCCAAATTTTTTTCTTTCATGATTCAGATAGAGCATGCAATTTTAAGCAACTTCCTAATTTACTCCTATTATCAAATTTTCTTTATTCTCTTGCTATCTTTATTTGAAAAAGAGGGCATATAAGCTAAGGAGCCAGCACATTTTTGGTTCAGCACCATGGACAGCACATTTTTATTGGTGCTGTCCAATCAGCAAGGACAACCCAGGATGTTCACCAAAAATGGGCCGGCATCCAAACTTACATTATTACTTTTCAAATAAACATACCAAGAGAATGAAGAAAATTTAATAATAGGAGTAAATTAGAAAGTTGCTTAAAATTGCTGAGTCACAAAAGAAAAAATTTGGGTTCAGTGTCCCTTAAGCAAAATGCAGATGAGCAGCGATGTCGGAGATGTGGGTCGAGACGTCATGCTCCCATTGACTTCTATGGGAGAGACATCGCCTCTGGCCAATTTTGCTCAGACACACCACTTTTCTTTTAATATTTCAACAGACCATATGATGCTTTGAATATCAGGGCCTTAGACTGAACTTCAAGTGAGTAGTAGATTTTTTACTGACAAATTTCAGAGTTATACTTTCTCCACCCCTCCTGTATTATGTGACAGCCATCAGTCAGTCACAAATGTATATACGTAGGAGAGGAGTAGGAGATGGTGACTCAAAAACTGTAAATATAAACAAACTGTGCACATTTTGTCAATGGAAATAAATTGGAAAGTGGTTTAAAATTGCAAGCTCTATCTAAATAATAACATAGTAACATAGTAGATGAGGTTTAAAAAAGACTGAAGTCGATCGAGTTCAACCTATACAAATCTAATATACTTTATTTCACCTAGATTACGAGTTTTGCGTTACGGCTTTTAACGCTGAAAAAATGGCAATTCCAGCGTAATAGCCAACAACGCATATTACGAGTCATGTCGGTATAGCTATACCACAAGCATTTTAGCCTGTAATGCAACGTCCATTCCGCACTCAAAAAATTATGTTTTTGTGTGGGATTTTCATAGCGCCGTTATTACAGGTTGTAATGCTTGCATTACAGCCTATACCGACACAATCCATACCTCCAACTGAGAGCAGTAGTTATACATTTTGCTCAACAAAAATGTTTCACAAAATTCATAACAAAAATTTTACAAAGTATACTCACACCCATAAACTACCTATTAACCCCCAAACTGCTGCCCTCCCGCATCGCAAACACTATTTAAAAATTATTAACCCTTAATCTGTTGCCCACCCACATTGCGACTATTAAATAAAGCTAATAACCCCTAATCCATCGCTGACACTATAATAGCGTTATTAACCCCTATTCCACCGCTCCCTGACATCGCCGACACTATAATAAAGTTATTAACCCCTAAACCTCCGGCCCCCCATATCACAGCTACTAAATAAACCTATCAACCCCTAAACCGCCAGCCCCCCACATCGCAAAACACTAAATAAAACTATTAACCCCTAAACCTAACACCCCTAACTTTAAATTACAATTTAACTATCTTAAAACAAATAAAAACTTACCTGTGAAATAAAAAAAAGTTTAAACTATAAATTAACCTAACACAACTATTCTAATAAAATTAAAAAAAATACCAATTAAAAAATCAAAATTACAAATTTAAAAAAGCTTAACACTACGAAAAAATTAAAAAAAAATCTAAAATGACAAAAAACAATAAACACTAAATTACAAAAAATAAACACTAAGCTTACAAAAAAAATAAACAAAATTATCAAAAATGAAAACAATTACACCTAATCTAATAGCCCTATAAAAATAAAAATGTCCCCCAAAATAAAAACACCCCCTAGCCTACAATAAACTACCAATAGCCCTTAAAAGCGCCATTTGTAGGGAATTCCTCTTACTTAAACAGCTCTTTTACCTGGAAAAAAATACAACATCCCCAACAGTAAAACCCACCACCCAATCAACTTAAAAGGGCATTCATTTTTTAAATGCCTTTAAAAGAGCATTCAGCTCTTTTTTCATTGACCTTAAAAAGGGCATTCAGCTCTTTTAAAAAAGCCCAAAGCCTTAATCTAAAAAAAAATTAAAATAAATAAAAACGAAAAAAATGAGGGAAAAAAAACCTAACACTAACCCCTTAATATCTATTCACGGTTCCTGAAGCCCGGACATCCATCTCCATCCAGGCGGCGATATCTTCATCCATCCCAGGGGCTGGGAGCGGAGCCATCCTGGAAGCCAAAGACATTCTGCGCGGAGAATCCTCTTTATATGGTCACTGCCATACACTGAAGTTGAATGCAAGGTAGCCGTTTCAAAATGGCGTACCTTGCATTCCTATTGGCTGATTTGATGAGAGCTACTGAAATCCTATTGGTTGTTGAAATCAGCCAATAGGATTTCAATAGCTCTCATCCTATTGGCTGTTTTGAACAGCTAATATGATTTCAGAAGCTCTCATCCTATTGACTAATTTGAATTTGAAGAATCAAATCAGCCAATAAGGAATGCAAGGTATGCCATTTTGAAACAGCTACCTTGTATTCAACTTCAGTGTACAGCGGTGACCGTATGAAGAGGACGCTCTGCGCAGGATGTCTTCGGCTTCCAGGATGGCTCCACTCCGCGCCGCCTGGATGAAGATAATAGACGCCCCCTGGATAGATGAAGATATCGCCGCCTGGATGAAGACTTCTCACCGCCTGGATGGAGATAGATGTCCGGACTTCAGGAACCATGAGTAGATATTCTGGGGTTAGTGTTAGTTTTTTCTTTCCATTTTTATTGGGGTTTTTTTTTTAGATTAGGGCTTTAGGCTTTTTTAAAAGAGCTGAATGCTGGGCAATGAAAAAGAGCAAATGCCCATACAAATGCCCCTTTAAGGGCAATGGGTAGCTTATGTTTTTTTAGCGTTAGGTTTTTTATTTTGGGGGTTTGGTTTTACTGTTGGGGGGACTTTGTATTTTTTTACAGGTAAAAGAGCTGTTTTAAGGGCTATTGGTAGTTTATTATAGGTTAGGGGGTATTTTTATTTGGGGGGGGCTTTTTAATTGTATAGGGCTATTAGATTAGGTGCAATTATTTTTATTTTTGATAATTTGTTTATTATTTTTTGTAAGCTTAGTGTTTTTTATTTTTCGTAATTTAGTGTTTATTTTTTGTAATTTTATATAATTTTTTTCGTAGTGTTAGGTTTTTTTAAATTTGTCATTTAGATTTTTTAATTTCACAGGTAAGTTTTTATTTATGTTAAGATAGTTATATTGTAATTTAAAGTTAGGGGGTGTTAGGTTTAGGGGTAATAGTTTAATTTAGTGTTTTGCGAAGTGGGGGGGTGGCGGTATAGGGGTTAATAGGTTTATTTAGTAGAGGCGATGTGGGGAGCGGAGGTTTAGGGGTTAATAGGTTTATTTAGTGGCGGAGATGTGGGAGGCCGAAGGTTTAAGGGATTATAACTTTAAAATAGTGTCGGCGATGTCGGGGAGTGGCGGAATAGGGATTAATAACTTTAATTAGTGTTGGCGATGTCAGTGCTGCAGATTAGGGGTGATTAGACTTGGAGTTTATGTTAGAGTGTTAGGTTTAAACTTAATTTTTTTTTTCCCATAGACAATGGGGCTGCGTTACGGAGATTTTCCATTCCGCACTTCAGGTGTTAGAAAAAAACCTAACACTCTCTCACCATTGATGCCTATGGGGTAAAGCGTGCACGAGCACATCAAAGCAGCCCTTGGATTTTATGCGGTATGGAGCTTAACACCACCATATTGCACGCACAAGGAGGCTTTTCAGTAACTCGTAATGGCAGCATTATGGAGAGTGAAATAACGCAACTTTTGTGGCGTTAGTTTCGCACCCTGTTTAGCGCAAAACTTGTAATCTAGGTGGAAATTAGTTAAACTTTAATTAATCCCATTTAAAGTTGACCCATTTAACACAAGCAATCATATCCCTGAATTCTGCCTCTAGCCAGAAATGTATCCAAACCATTTTTAAATATATCTAAGGTATTGACATTTACTACCTCCTTTGGTAATGAGTTCTACAATTTTATTGCTTCTACAGTATAAAAGCATTTCCGTTGCAGGAGATTAAGGGGTCTATTTATCAAATCATTAACTGAAAATATGCTTGAATTCCGCATCGTATTTGTCACGAGATTGATCCGCCATAGTTATCAAAGTGTCAAGATTGGCAAATGTTGAAATTTGTGACGTAAAATATGATCCTGCAATCTCAATCCGACACAGATCGATGCTTGCGTCATTACAGATGTTCCGAGTTCAGATTCGACTCTATTTGAGCCTTTTCCCAATTTATCAAACATTTAACAGGTAAGCTTGCGTGTATTCTGATGCAGCATACCTAGTTTTCAATCCACCACCCTTGAGGTCGTGGATGCCATAGAACTCAATGGGAGTCTGAAAACACAGAAAGCTTATGTTTGATGCTGCAAGACAATGAAGTATATTACATAATAAAAGTAAATTAGAAACTCTATTAAAATTGTATACCCATTCTAAATCAAACAATATTATTACTCCACATTTGGTGCACTAGTAGATATAGGAATAAAAATGAAATACATTACTACTTATGGATTATGTTACAAAAAAGTTTTGCCACAAACTTGTCACACTAATAGATATAAAGATTTAAAATATAAATACACAACATAATATAGCTAACTTCCTTTTTATTTTTTGTGAAAAATCTATGTGCACCATGTTTAAGCCATGTAATACAAGTCCCACTCTCCACTTCGCACCAATTTTGACGCAACACTTTTCGCACCAATTATGACTCAAACTCCTAAACAATCCACACACTAGTGAATTTTTCAACCACTTTTGATTGGAATATGCATAATCACATGATTTATGGCATCAGCCAATCTGATTCAAATATACATTTTAAACTATCAATAATTAATCAAATTGCTCGATACTTGTGTCATTGATTACTCATCAGAACTTGTAAGTGCCATTTGTTACATTATTTATTATACTTTGAAAGTATGTATATGTGAATTTAGAATTAAAGATAAACATTGATGCTGACATTAGGACACACAGTGTAACATTTTAGACAATGATTTTAAAATTCAAATTGATGTTTGATTCACTATAATCTTAAACTGATAGCTCAAAGGGATAGCCCACCTAACATTAAACTGTCATGATTCAGATACAGCAGAAAAAAACACATCTTTACTGGCATGCTATTTTCAGTGTATTTCTTCCTTCTCTTGAATTTATTTTTCAGTAAGAAATGTCATTTTAATACACCTGTGAAGGGGTGGTTTTTAAAACTAGATTATAATCAGGAGGGGTTACACAGGTACAGAGAGAAAACTGGGCCAGCTCTTAAAATATACATTGATTGCAAATAAATACATGATACCCTGATTACATGTTATATTTGCAATTATTCCTGCTCAGAATAATAATACATTTACACTATATACATATAGTGTTATAAATAAACACAGAGATATGAAAGACAACATTGTTTAGAACAACAAAAGGAATTTAGGGACATGTACATATGTTTGCAAAAGATTTCTGAAATCACACACACACTGTGTGTAATATATATATATATATATATATATATATATATATATATATATATATATATATATATATAAATATATTGATATACACATACACACATACACATACACACACAGTGTATATACACACACACACACACACACAAGTATGTGCAAAGATATATGTACAAATTCTAGCATTAAAGGGACATGAAAGCCAAATTTTTGCTCTCATGATTTATAAAGAGAATGCAATTTTAAACAACTTTCTAATTTACTTCTATTATCTAATTTGCTTAATTCGCTTGATATCCTTTGCTGAAAAGCATATCTATATATGCTCAGTAGCTGCTGATTGGTTGCTGCACATAGATGCCTTGTGTGATTGGCTCACCCATATGCATTGCTATTTCTTCAACAAAGGATATCTAAAGAATTAAGCAAATTGGATAATACAAGTGAATTGGAATGTTGTTTAAAATTGTATTCTCTATCTGAATCATGAAAGAAAACTTTTGCGTTTAGTGTCCCTTTAATAATCATTTATACAAAAAAAAAAAAAAATATGAGATAAAAGCATATCATGAGTTCTAGAAATACAAAGACATTAATTTATGTGAAAGTATCATATAACATTTTTTTGTGTAACAAATCGATATAACAATAACTTTCTATGAGATATTGTTTGTTGAGGTATAAATGTAGCTATTTATTGGACATTAACAGTTGAAAAATAAAAGATTAGCTTTAGAGAAATGTGCTTGTTCATGGGCAGTAATGAAATGGTATAAATAAAGTTAGGAAGAACCCAAATAACCGCGTCATTAATGACTGTTAGTTAACAACAGTCCGGTGCTCTTCGCACTGTACTTGACGCATGTGTTTTTGACGGCTTTTTTAATAAATAAGGGGATCTTAATCAGATCCGCAGAAGCAATGTCTGGCGAGCGTATTGACGCCGGCGAATGCACTGAGATGGACTCTTTGATAAATTCACCCCCTAATCTCCTTTTCTCCAGCCTTAAATTGTGACATCTTTTCACAAACAATTTTCTTGGAATAAATAGAGCTTCTGCCTTCTCAGTATACAGGCCTTTAATATATTTATATAAAGTAATCATGTCACTTGTCATGCGCCTTTTTTCTAGAGAAAACAGTTTAATTTTGACTTGAGTGTCCCTTTAAGTGTTAATGTGTTTTATATGATCCACTATTTCTGCCTATGTAACTGCATGCAAAAGTATCAACGTGCTTGTTCCTCAATGTGATTAATTATATTCATGCACAGAAATGTGGGTGCATAGCGTGTATATGGGAATAGAGAGAATTATATGTGAATATTTCTGTGTGCACGTAAATGTGCATACATATCTAGCTTTGTGTTCACATTTCAGTATATTTTGTATGTATGCAGATGTAAGTATGTTTGAGTGTATTTATATTTGTGACTGTATTTATTTGAAATATTATAATGAAAGGTGAATTGGTTTCCGCAGAAAATATTTCCTAGGGACATTGGCAAAGAAAAAACAAGACCCAAATGGTTGCTTATGCTTGGATATAAAGAGCAAAATTTCAGTAACGCAGCTGTATTTTTTTATTTTTTTACTAATAAACACATGAAAAGAGCCTGCATTAGTCCATGCCTGCAAGTGCAATAGTTGATGCTGTCTTGTTTTAAATACAAACAAGAAAATTTGATAGTGACAAAAAAGAACACGTCCATTTTTCTATTTTATTTATGCATTGCACTTACATGTGCTATAGTTAGACAAAAAAATATTTACCAAAACGCTCCCTTGAGGATGCTACACTGAAGAATTGAAAAATGTTGTTTGGAAAACAAAAATGTAAATGTCATAAAAAAACTACTATGTATTCATTCATGCTGTTGCAAAGTAACTGTAAAATAAATGACAAAAACACATTTATCACAGTGAGACAGTCAAAAGACGATATGTGTCATGTTGCAAAAGAGTTTTATGGCTAAATGTCTTAGGAAATAATTTTCCAGGATGACAAAACTCGATTTGCTTAAGAAATATGGCTTTCAATATAGAATCTAATTCTATATATTAAGCATGAATCCATAATGCATAGGTAGTAAATGGATTCTAAACAAATTACACATAACCAATTTTGAAAGTTTATACTACAGTGTATTTAATGTATATGCTCATTTCTATGCTGCGTTTCCTGAATGTCTTTTTTTCCTTTTGCTTCATAGCATAAGAGGAACATAAAACTTTGTCCCTGGACGTATTTAAGCACTTCCCCTGTAAACAAAGGGATATAAAACACTTTAAGATTATAATATAAAATGTTTAATTTACAAGTAGTACACACAAAAAAAACTCTAATTCACTTTAATATTAATTTGCCTAATTTCCTGTAATTTAAATCTAATAATTATGTTGTTGTTTTTTATAATTCTGAGAATTTGAAGAGCACACTGCAAATAAGCCTCACTATGACACATATTGCTCCATAATTGACCTCAGCAAAGGGGATAAGATAACATACAGCAAAACAATGAATGTTTTGCTAACAAAATGACAGTCCCTATCCATTACAGAAACAGGTCTGTATTGGTTCCTCCAAATAAAGCAAGAGGCGGGGGAATTTGGCCATACTTGATATTGATTTATTAAAACGCAACACAAATATCTTTTAATTACAATGGGCCAGCTTACAAGTTGTGCTCACACTGAACCACCATTAGAAGTATTACAAGTATAAAGTAAATTGTTTGCGTGCGAGTGAAAGCCGATGCACGATAACTTCAGGACTTTGTATTGTGAGACTGAGTTAACTTCTTCTCCCCATAGACTTTAATGGAGCAAGCAAACAGGAACAAAAACCTAACACTTATCGCTCGGGCTAAACCGGCACGCATTAGACTAACTGCGCTAACCCGAAGGTAGTTACTTTCAATGTTCTTCGAATAGCAGAAAATGTTCTATGTATTTTTTTAATATATTTGTCTATAGATTTCTGATGTATTTGCAAAATATATATCTATAGCTTAATACCGGCTTCCTCTAACCTCCAGAATAAAACATAAAATCCTGACTTTTAAAGGTCTCAATAACACTACTCCACCCTATGAGGCCCATTTCTCAAGCTCCATATGGAGCTTGAGGGCCCGTGTTTCTGGCGAGTCCTCAGACTCCCCAGAAACGCAAGTTATGGAGCAGCGGTCTAAAGAACGCTGCTCCATAACCTGTCTGCCTGCTCTGATGAGCCGGACAGAGATCGCCACAATTCAACCTGATCAAGTACGATCGGGTTGATTGACCCTCCCCTGCTGGCGGCCGATTGGCTGTAAGTCTGCGGGGGGCGGCGTTGCACCAGCAGCTCACAAGAGCTGCTGGTGCAATGCTGAATACAGAGAGCGTATTGCTCTCCACATTCAGCTATGTCTGTCGGACCTGATCCGCACTGTCAGATCAGGTCTGACAGACATTTGATAAATAGACCTCTATATCTCGAACCTAGTCTCCAAATACTCTCCCTCCCATCCCCTTTGCTCTGCTCCTGACCTCCTTCTCTCCTCCTCTCTTGTTACCTCCTCATATTCCGGTCTACAAGACTTCTGCAGACTGGCCCCTCTTTTGTGGAACTCTCTGCCTTGTTCTACACGACTTTCCCTTAGTTTTCAAACGTTTAAGCATTCCTTAAAGCCTCTACTGTTCAGTGATGCATATAATATACACTAACATTTCCCTATCTTAGTTCCTCTCCTCCTTTAGCTATTCTTTTGAACCCCTTAGCATGCAAGCCTACACGCCCAGCTGCTTTGTAGATCACTTACATGAGAGATGATAAACAGTGAAACTCTTGGCAGGGCCCTCTAGCCCTTTGTCTCCCATAACTGTCACCTTGCATATTAGACCCATGTCTTTAGTGCTGTTGGCACTCTACAAATAACTGATAATATATATATATATATATATATATATATATATATATATATATATATATATATATATATATATATACATACATATACACGCACACACACAAATATATATAGGGATATCAATACATAGAACATGTTCATCGATGTGAAGAACACAATAAAATACATTTTAAAAAATTAAAATTGAATAAAAATTTATTGCGCAAACTATAACCTCTTACCCCAAAGTAGTCAATGGAGAGAAAAAAGTGGAAAAAAACACCCTACTCGTGAGCAAACCCAATCGCATGTTATCATATGCGCATACCCAATCACATATTCACAAATGTACATACAAATGTACATACCCCATCGCATATTCCAATGTGCACTAACCCGGCATGAAAATATGAATATTTCACATTCCAATGATCTTCACAAAGCAGAATATGTTCCATTTATTCTTATATATATATATATATATATATATATATATATATATATATATATATATATATATATATATATATATATATATACACATATACACACACACACATATACATACATACATACATACACACACATACACACACACACAAATATATATCTCCTTAAAATTACATAGAACATATTCTGCTTTGTGCAGAACATTGGAATTTGAATTATTTACAGTTAACACCTTCATTAAATATGGATATTGCATAAATATATTTTTTTCATGTTTTCCTCTACTTATCTGCAAAGGACTCCAATGTACTCATATATATATGGCTTATGTGTGTGCATATGTTTTTATGTGTATATATGTCTGTAAATATGTGCACATATACCTACATGTATATCTTTAGAGACACATATGTATGTATCTCAATGTTAAAGTCCTCATATGTTAAGGAATTCATATATTTTAACATAACTTTTTTTAAATTATTTTTATTAGATAGTGTCATTATGAGAGTAAATACTTTTTAATGCATTTGTATGTGTTTTGTGACATGCTTATGTTTTCTGAAACAGTTAACCACAGCGCTAAAGTCACGGTAATCATTCTAGCGTAAACTGCGATTGTGCTGCATTTACGCTCAACTCATAATATGGGGGCAATTTAACCTGCGCTCAAATGATCGCAAGAACCAGAGCGCAAACATTTGCGCTCCACTTGTAATCTGACCCTAAATGCTATTTCCAAATGTAGCGGTTGTGATTTTTGTTTCCCATGATTCCTGCAGATATTGTCTGTTAAATACCTATGCATATGTAAATATCTGTCCCCTGTCTACCAAGGGACAATACAATAGTACTTATTATAGACCTATATAAAATGTAGACCTGATATTGATATATACTTCAAAATGACATCTGGGACCATTTTAAGTGTATAGAAATATTTCAAAATCGTATTGTAATACTGGCAAACATGTTGTAAAGTCAAGTTTTGCACTTTATCAACACTATTTGTGCGTTGAATTTGATGTGTCCATTTTGTTACCAAAATAAAGTTCAAAAACCCTTGGAAGGGATACTTGTGATCACAGAAGCCCATGCATTGTAAGGGCGATTTTACTGGGCACAGATCTGGAATTTTCCAATAAAGAAATGTTATCTCTTGGATTATCACTCAGAACTTGAAACACACACATTGGAAGCCAAACAAACAATAATTGGAAATATTGGAATCCACCTATACATATTATTTACACTTTGTGGAAAAAAGCAATGGCACAAAAAATGTATATATTAATGTTTTTTAACTTAATAGTGCTTCACAGCTAAATTAATGTTGTGGGTCGCCTGATCATATTTGTACCAACTGTGATTCCTAATTTATATATATATATATATATATATATATATATATATATATATATATATATATATATATATATATATATAATTAATTAATAAAAATCTTCTTAGAATGTTGATGCTCACTATATACAGTTAAACAAGCACCAGTCTCATGCTTAATTATTATTTTGTTAAAGGTTACAGAAAAAAAAAAAAAAGTACCGAAACCTATAAACACTGAACAATTAATTGACAGATTACAAGTGCCGCATTAATGATAGTGCGGGACAATAGCGCACAGTTTGATATTACAAGTCAATGGTAAATCCCATTAACCAGAGAAGGGTTAGCATGTCTGTGCAACCTATACTTTCAATGGATATAACAACTGCGCTAAATAGCGCATATATTAGAAGTTGAAAGTTATAAATTGTGCTGGAGTGCAAACTAAAACTACGCTAAAATATTTATTATTATACTTTATTTATGAAGCGCCATCATATTCCGCAGCGCTGTCCATGGATACAGTTCATTTAAATAAAACAATAGTATAAAACATCTAAGACTAAGATACAGGACAGAATTTACAAACACATACAGGAGGAATTGAGGGCCCTATTCCTGTGGGAATTTACAATCTAGAAGGGTAGGAGGTTAAGAAACAGGAGGTTATGACGGCAAGATTGAGAAAGATGTTAATGCAGAGTTACATGAGGGAAATGTTGTTAGGTAAGAGAAATATTATTGAGTTGGGTGATAGGCTTCTCTGAACAGAAAAGTCTTCAGAGAGCATTTAAAGGAAGAAAGATTAGGGCAAAGCCTGACAGCATGAGGGAGAGTGTTCCAGAGGGTAGGTGCTGCACGACAGAAGTCCTGCAGTCTAGCATCAGAGGTGGTGATAGTCGCAGATGCAAGGAGCAGGTTATTGTTGGATCTTAGTGGGCGGGCTGGAGTATACTTGTTGATTACAGAGGAGAGGTAGAGGGGAGCAGTGTTGGTGAGCGCTTTGTATGCAAGGGTGAGAATTTTGAATTTAATTCTACTGTGATTGGGAAGCCAATGAAGGGACTCGCAGAGAGGTGCAGCAGATACAGAGCGACGGGAAAGGTAGATCAGCCTGGCAGAGGCATTTAGGATGGATTGAAGGGGGGAGAGGCGAGAAAGAGGAAGGCCAGTAAGTAGGTTATTGCAGTAGTCAAGTCGGGAAATAACAAGAGTGGATTATTTGCTTTATGGTGTTAGCGCACAGAAAAGATTGAATCTTGGAAAATGTTGCGTAGATGGTTGCGGCAGAATGTAGAAAGCGATTGGATATGGAGGGCAAAAGATAGATTTGAGTCAAGTGTAACTCTGAGGCAGCGGACTTGGGGCGATGGGGAAATAGTGATGCCGTCAACAGGGATAGAGAAGTCACAAGTCGGCATAGAGCTTGAGAGAGGGATAAGAAGGAGCTCAGTCTTGGACATGTTAATCTCTAGGTGGTGAGAGGCCATCCAGGAAGAAATACCATATAAGCAGTCTCTGACATGAGAAAGGACAGAGAGGGTGATATTTGAAGCCATAACTGTTGATAAGTTTACCCAGCAAAGAAGTATAAATGGAGAAGAGTAGAGGACCCAGAACAGATCCTTGAGGTACTGCGACAGACATTGGAGAGGAGGATTCGCCGGCAAATGACACAGAAAAAGACCTGTGAGAAAGATGAGTGAATCCAGGAAAGAGCAGTGTCACAGAGGCAAAAGGAGCTAAGGGTCTGTAGGAGGAGGGGTGGTCAACTGGTTCGAAGGCAGCTGAGAGGTCAAGTAAGATGAGTATAGAGTAGTGGCCAATATTTTTAGCAGAGAGAAGATCGATAGTAAACTTGGTCAAGGCAGCCTCAGTTGAGTGTTTAGGGTGGAATCCGGATTGCAGGGGGTCAAGCAAGGAGTTGGTGGACAGGAAGTGGGTTAGGCAATTGTAAACTATTTTTTCAAGGAGTTTTGAGGTTAGTGGAAGCAGTGATATGGGGCGGTAGCTTTCAGGAGAATTAGGGTTGAGGGAAGTGACTTGTGTGTTTGAAAGAAGATAGGAATGAGCTGGTAGAGAGAGATAAGTGGGTGGAAGATAGGGAGCGTATTAGATGGGAAGGGATAGGGTCGAGTGGGCAGGTAGTGAGGAAGATAGTAAGGAAGAAACTTAATTCTCAGTGGCTGGATAGAAGATGCAGAGGGAGTAACTGGGCCTGTTGATGGAATATTGCATTGGATAGTACGCGTTTTATTTAAAAAGTAGTCTGCAAGGTCTTGAGCATTAAAGACAGATGGGTGGGTGGAGCAGGAGGGTAGAGGAGAGAGTTAAAAGGTGGAGAAGAGTCATTTAGGGTTTGAGGAAAGAGTAGATATAAGAAGAGAAGTAGGATTGCTTGGCTAAGTGAAGGGCAGATGTGTATGAATGAAGAATAAACTTAGTGTATGAAGTCAGGTTCAGCGTGAGTTTTCCTCCAGACACGCTCAGCAGTACGGGAGCATTTTTGCAAATAGCGTGTTTGCTGAGAGTGCAAGGGCTGCAACTGACGGTGTGATGTTTTGCGCAGCTGGGGAGGGGCAAGTGTGTCTAGTGCAGAGGAGAGAGTTTTGTTATAGTGGGCTGTTGCGAGATCAGGGCAGGTTATAGTGGAAGTGTGAGGGAGGAGATCTTGAATAATTTTTGAAAATTGGAGCGGATCCACAGCATGTAGATTTCTACAGGTGGTTGAGGCCTGAAGTGTAAGGGTAAAAATAAATAAATTACAAAACACATAAAAAAACATTAAAATAAACTATTTGTTATATATACACAATTGTTTAAATAAAAATATAATTTTAATAGTTAAAAAACGATATGGTATATGTCAATATGTTTGACTAGTAAGGGCTCAAATGTGTATATATAACTATATAAAAAAAAAAATATATATATATATATACACATACACACACACACACACACACATATACACATATACATACACACACACATATACATATATACACAGTATACACACACATTTGAGCCTATCACAGTCAAATACCTTGAAATATGCTATTTCATTTTTATACATTTTTAAGTTGTTCTTAATAGAAACGCATACGGCTAGATTTAGAGTTCTGCGGCCAAAGGGGTGCGTTAGCTACGCGTGTATTTTTTCTCCCGCACCTTTTAAATACCACTGGTATTTAGAGTTCACAGAAGGGCTGCGTTAGGCTCCAAAAAGGGATTGTACAGGCATATTTACCGCCACTGAAACTCTAAATACCAGCGGTGCTTACGGACACGGCCAGCTTCAAATACGTGCTTGTGCACGATTCCCCCATAGGAAACAATGGGGCCGTTTGAGCTGTAAAACAGTTTCTAAGTCTGCACCTAACACCCTAACATGTACCCCGAGTCTAAACACCCCTAACCTTACACTTATTAACCCCTAATCTGCCGTCCCTCAAATTCCGATTGGCTGATAGGCTTCTATCAGCCAATCAGAATTCGAAGGACGCCATCTTGGATGATGTCCCTAAAGGAACCGTCATTCGTCGGGAAGTCGTTGGCCAGGATGGATGTTCCGCGTCGGCGGGATGAAGATGGAGCCGGAAGAAAGAAGATTGAAGATGCCACTTGATAGAAGACTTCAGCCGGATGATGGACCTCTTCAGCCCCCGCTTGGATGAAGACTTCAGCTGGATGATGGACCTCTTCAGCCCGATGATGGACCTCTTCAGCCCCCACTTGGATGAAGACATCGCCCGGATAGGAGGAAGACTTAGGACCCTCTTTTTGACGGATCAGTGATACCCGACGTGGTGAAGACAAGGTAGGAAGATCTTCAGGGGCTTAGTGTTAGGTTTATTTAAGGGGGGTTTTGTATGTTTTTTTTTTTTACAGGCAATAGAGCAGAATTCTTTGGGGCATGCCCCGCAAAAAGCCCTTTTAAGGGCTGGTAAGGTAAAAGAGCTTTTCAATTTTTATTTTAGAATAGGGTAGGGCATTTTTTTATTTTGGGGGGCTTTGTTATTTTATTAGGGGGCTTAGAGTAGGTGTAATTAGCTTCAAATTGTTGTAATATTTTTATAATGTTTCTAAATTATTTTTTTATTTTTTGTAATTTAGTTTAGTTGATTTAATTGTAGATAATTGTAGGTAGTTTATTTAATTAATGTATTGCTAGTGTAGTGTTAGGTTTAATTGTAACTTAGGTTAGGATTTATTTTACAGGTAATTTTGTAATTATTTTAACTAGGTAGCTATTAAATAGTTATTAACTATTTAATAGCTATTGTACCTGGTTAAAATAAATACAAAGTTGCCTGTAAAATAAATATTAATCCTAAAATAGCTACAATATAATTATTATTTATATTGTAGCTATATTATGGTTTATTTTACAGGTAAGTATTTAGCTTTAAATAGGATTAATTTATTTAATAAGATTTATTTTATTTCATTAGATTAAAATTATATTTAACTTAGGGGGGTGTTAGGGTTAGACTTAGCTTTAGGGGTTAATACATTTATTAGAGTAGCGGTGAGGTCCGGTCGGCAGATTAGCGGTTAATAATTGTAGGTAAAGTAGCGGCGACGTTGGCGGGGGGCAGATTAGGGGTTAATAAATATAATATAGGGGTCGGCGGTGTTAGGGGCAGCAGATTATTGGTACATAGGGATAATGTAGGTTGCGGCGTGTGCGGTCGGCAGATTAGGGGTTAAAAAAATTTATTAGAGTGGCGGCGATGTGGGGGGACCTCGGTTTAGGGGTACATAGGTAGTTTATGGGTGTTAGTGTACTTTAGAGCACAGTAGTTAAGAGCTTTATGCACCGGCATTAGCCCAGAAAGCTCTTAACTCCTGACTTTTTGCTGCGGCTGGAGTCTTGTCATTAGATTTCTAACGCTCACTTCAGCCAAGAATCTAAATACCAGCGTTAGAAAGATCCCATTGAAAAGATATGCTACGCAATTGGCGTAGGGGGATCTGCGGTATGAAAAGTTGCGGCTGGAAAGTGAGCGTTAGACCCTTTCCTGACTGACTCTAAATACCAGCGGGCGGCCAAAATCAGCATTAGGGCCCCCTAACACTGGTTTTGACGGCTAACGCAGAACTCTAAATCTAGGTGATAGGAATTTAAAGTATTCCTAATGCAACTTTGCCTTTAGTGCAGTTGATCTGGCGCAGTGTCGGGTTAGCGTGAGTGATAAATAGAAAAGTCTTTCATTTTAGAGCACCCCATATAGGTCTATGGAGTGAAGGAGTTAGCGAGGTTACAGTATCCAAAGTCTTCAATTTAGAGCGCATTAGTCTTTATCTCTCGTGCTAACTTCTTACTTTCAACTTGTAATACATGTGCTTCTCTAAGCGTGCTAATTTTTTACTTTGAGCATAGTTAGAACTCGGGTGAAAAAACAAAACAAAAACACACCACTTGTAATCTGGTGCTAAATCCGGTGAGTTATTCCAAATAAGGAGAGTGGAGATGGATTATTGAAAAACAATTGCAGCAAACACTGTGGCAATCTATTTTGATAATGATATACTATATTTCACTATATAGCTAATGTAGTGGACTCAGCTAACCACTTTGCATTATGAATGTAACACTAGTGGGAGATACATTGCAAGTGGTCTGCATTGCAAGGGCAGTTAACACTATCAAAATAGAATATGTTTTAATTTCTTAAGTGAGCATTTTATAAGTGAGGGAATTAAAATTAAGCAAAATAATTATACAAGAATTGTGTTTGGTGTGTTTCACTGATTGCCTTTTTGTAAAAAATGTTCCATATCCTCATGTTCCTTTTTGCTATTTCTTGTCTATACAACAAACTGTCAGGTAGATTACGAGTTATGCGCGTTAGAGGGTTTTTAACGAATGCAACAAAAGTTGCGTTATTTCACCCTACATAGAGCTGCCATTACAAGTTTTGACACAGTCGGCTTGTGCATGCGATATGGTTGCATTGAGCTCCATACCGCACAAAATATAAGCGCTGTTTTAATGTGCTCGTGCACGCTTTCCCCATAGACATCAATGGGGAGAGCGGGTTAGAAAAAAAAACACCTGGGATTGTGGAATGAAAAGCTCTGTAACGCAGCCCCATTGATGTGTATGGGAAAAAAAAGTTTTCATTGCATTCCTATTGGCTGAAAATTTTGAATTAGCAAATAGGAATTAGGGCTGCTAAAATCCTATTGGCTGTTTAGGAATGCCAATATTGGCCAATAGGAATGCAATGAAAACTTTTAAGGGCTATTGGTAGTTTATTGTAGGCTAGTTTTTTTTTATTTTGGGTGTTTATTTTTATAGGGCTATTAGATTAGGTGTAATTCTTTTTTATTTTTGATCATTTGTTAGTTATTTTTTGTAATTTAGTATTTTTTATTTTTTGTAATTAAATACTTTCTAATATTTTTTAGTAGTGTTAGGATTTTTTTTAATGTGTATTTTAGTTTTCTTTAATTGGTAGTTAGTTTAATTTTAGTTTAAACTTAGTTTTTTTAATTTGACTAATTGGTAGTTAATTTAATTTAAGATAGGGAATCAGCCAATAGGATTGAGCTCGCATTCTATTGGCTGTTCCAATCAGCCAATAGAATGCAAGCTCAATTCTATTGGCTGATTGCATCAGCCAATAGGATTTTTCCTACCTTAATTCCGATTGGCTAATAGGATTCTATCAGCCAATCGGAATTGAAGGGACACCATCTTGGATGATGTCACTTAAAGGAACCTTCATTCTTCGCCGTTGGATGGAAGAGGATGCTCCACGTCGGATGTCTTCAAGATGGACCCGCTCCGCTCCGGATGGAAGAAGATAGAAGATGCCGCCTGGATGAAGACTTCTGCTGGTCTGGATGTCCTCTTCTGGCCGGATTGGATGAAGACTTCTACCCCTCTGGAGGTCCACGGCCCGGCTGTGTGAAGACGGCTCAAGGTAGGGTGTACTTCAAGGGGTTAGTGTCAGGTTTTATAAAGGGGGGATTGGGTGGGTTTTAGAGTAGAGTTGGGTGTGTGGGAGGTGGGTTTTAATGTTGGGGGGGGGGATTGTATTTTTTTATTTTTTTTTACAGGTAAAAGAGCTGATTACTTTGGGGCAATGCCCCGCAAAAGGGCTATTTGTAATTTAGTATAGGGTAGGGATTTTTATTATTTTGGAGTGATTTTTTATTTTATTAGGGGGATTAGATTAGGTGTAATTAGTTTTTTTTTCCTGTAATTTAGTGTTTGTTGTTTTTCGTAATTTAGTTTATTTAATTTAATTGTAATAATTGTAGGTATTTTATGTAATTAATTTAATGATAGTGTAGTGTTAGGTGTAATTGTAACTTAGGTTAGGGTTTATTTTACAGGTAAATCTGTACTTACTTTAGCTAGGTAGTTATTAAATAGTTAATAACTATTTAATAGCTATTGTACCTAGTTAAAATAAATACAAAGTTGCCTGTAAAATAAAAATAAATCCTGAGATAGCTACAATGTAACTGTTATATTGTAGCTATCTTAGGGTTTATTTTACAGGTAGAAGAATAGAGTAACCAGGCGCCAACTGACGGAGGCTAGGTGTGTGGGTATACAGCTGATATTTATTACACAATAAAATGCTAAAAACACAATAAATGATAAAACTCCTAGTTCATGGATCCATGAAACATACAATAAAATATGATAAAAATACAATAGATGATACAATATAACAATAGTTGGACGTTATAAATGACTTGATAGTTATAAATGACTTGATAGTTAAAACTGATGCTGCAGAGAGTGAATGTCCAAAAGATACAGTTGCAAACAATTGCAAACAGTGTGTAATATATATGCAAAAAAAAAGTGGAGCGTGATCAAAAACTAATAATAAAAAATCCTAAAATAAGTGTCCAAAGAAACCAATGAATTCACTGCAAATGACTCCTGGTGAATGTAACACAAATCCTCAATGGTGTGACAAATGAGTGTTCCAAGTGTCCTAAAAATATCCTAAAAATATATAGCAAGGTGTCCTAGAGTTCAATAGAAAATTGTAGAAAAAAATGTAGAAAAAAAGGTTTAAAAAAATGATTGAAAAAAAATGTTGGAAAAAATTAGTTCAAAAAGTGCAGCAGTGCAAATGAAAAAAACCCAAAAATACTGGGGAAACAGAGGGAGTGGGATCCAATTTGTGTTGAAAGACTTTCCCTCTTGTTTTCTTCCAATGTGGGATGGTGAATTCACAAGACAGAAGAGGAACCCAGAATAAAAAATAAAACAAATTGCGTATTGCTGAATCCAAATGGATTTTTAATCTTGATTGCCTTTATCCAAAGGGACTAAACAATAAAGAAGACCTCTCACATTTATTGAACATCTTCTGATTCCCCAAGGACTAACTAGAAGAACAAGCTATATAAGGTTTAACATACATGAAGAAGTAACCATATGGCTGGTGAACTTTGTGACATTTATATATTACCCTCTCCTCATGTCCTCACTTTCAATTGTTATGGTCTATCAACGAATGTTGAAATATCTCCCAATCTCAAGATGAGTCACCCTGTTTGATGCACCGTCTTATTATCAAAACTAATAGAATTTTAGGAAAAACTTATCTCCCGATGGTTCACATACAAATAAATGATACATCACAATCTCCTTCCCTCCTCCCCTTCCCATTTACTATTGATTTTACACATATACATCTTTTACATGTCGTCCTACACTTGATCTGGACGTTACTTCAAGTTAAGTATATAACTCCCCCCTCCTAAGACTCTTTCATTTTTATTCTCGTACATACCTTATCTGCCACAGAACCCATTTTAAAAAAATTTGGAAAGCTAATAGAATCTAAGTACAATGGATTCTAAGAAAAGTAGCCAAAATAATTATTTGCACATTGTTTGGGGATTTAATAGAATCCTAGGAATCTAATTATATTGGATTCCTCTATAAGTTTTTCAGATAGCTATAAGATCACTATTCTATATTATACTATAGGACCTCATATAGTTCAGCATCTCAAAATGTAATTTTTTTCTGTTTGCCCATTTATGAGAGGCAACTTGTCCACCTTTGAATTAACAAGGTCTCTTTTACTACAAGGACTAAACTAAACCTTTTCCCCTCCTCTTCTATCTTCATGTTTTAGAATTTAATTAATTTTAACTTTAAAACAAAACTAGGGTCTTTATAATATGAGGCAGATGAAATCGCCTTGATCTAACATGTTATTAATACTTTAAGTAACATTTAAAACATCTATGTAGAATATCCAGCATTGGTGTACTATAACTGGCCACATAATCCTCCAATATCTCTCATTATAACATCCTCTCACCCAAAATAATTATTAACTGTTTATTTGTCAGTAAGATCTGAGAACTTTCTGACATCACTAATAAGCAAGTTTAGATATAGGACCTATCTATATTCAGCATAACGATTGCGTCTTTAATATAAGCGATATTGAAGTGACTATAATATGACAGTCACTTTTTCAATATCGCTTATTATATTATATATAGGACTTTCTATAGCCAAATCGAGCATTAATATGTGAATTTATAACACAATCGAGATTGAAGTGATTACAATCTGTGATTTACTCTTTTAATATCGCTCATGATAACACCTTGCCATTCACCTTCCGTTGTTTTTATGATACAATGAGGAGAACAAGTCTAATACGCCCTGTTTCACAGGATGCCCTTAAATCGGCATTGTAAGATATCAAACAAAGGTCAAGTTATGATTACAAACAGCGAAATATTGATATTGAAGCAGACACAGATTTTATACATTTCATACTTTGCGCAATTGATTAAAGTTCTATTCATTCCTATTAATATTAGACACATCATACATAACAAATTCAGTCAGCTGAAGATTCATTGAATACTACGACCAATAAAAAACTAATCCTGATAACATACCTTTCTACATACACCCTATCACCTCGCGGCCAACAAGTGATGTCACAACCAATGGGAGAGACGGATTATCGGCATTATCAAAAACAATAAAAGTATAAAACATTAATAGTTTAGATTACCTATTAGATAATAGACTCTCAATATATAGTGACAATCTATTATAAGGTCTATATATAACCAAATATAACCAAATCGAATATAAAAACTTCGAAATTAGCCGTAACTATTGGCAACCATCCCCAACCGGAAGTGACGTCACTAATATACGGAGACTACTCTTTTAAGTTCTATTTCTCCTAACTCTTAGGTATATACTATACAATATACCTTACACTTACGAGAGCTCAAATAAAAAGGAGTATAAAAAAGAGATTCAAGCAAATAGGACAGATTTAGATAAAATTTAGCAGCAGTGCTGAAAAAACTGCACATCCGGTCAACTGAAGTAGACAGCTATAAAAGACCACCAGTAAGTATACTAACCATTCTTGATAAAGGCCTAGAGGGGCCGAAATGCGTAGACTGGTAAGCCTGATTCCATTGGAGCCATATTATTGTATACTTGCTACACATTGTTTGCATTTCTTTTTTCCCACAGGTATTTTTTATGTTTATTGCGACACACAGTTTTTGTATTTTTTATTCTGGGTTCCTCTTCTGTCTTGTGAATTCACCATCCCACATTGGAAGAAAACAAGAGGGAAAGTCTTTCAACACAAATTGGATCCCACTCCCTCTGTTTCCTCAGTATTTTTGGTTTTTTTTCATTTGCACTGCTGCACTTTTTGAACAAATTTTTTCCAACATTTTTTTTCAATCATTTTTTTAAACCTTTTTTTCTACATTTTTTCTACAATTTTCTATTGAACTCTAGGACACCTTGCTATATATTTTTAGGATATTTTTAGGACACTTGGAACACTCATTTGTCACACCATTGAGGATTTGTGTTACATTTACCAGGAGTCATTTGCAGTGAATTAATTGGTTTCTTTGGACACTTATTTTAGGATTTTTTATTATTAGTTTTTGATCACGCTCCACTTTTTTTTTTGCATATATATTACACACTGTTTGCAATTGTTTGCAACTGTATCTTTTGGACATTCACTCTCTGCAGCATCAGTTTTAACTATCAAGTCATTTATAACTATCAAGTCATTTATAACGCCCAACTATAGTTATATTGTATCATCTATTGTATTTTTATCATATTTTATTGTATGTTTCATGGATCCATGAACTAGGAGTTTTATCATTTATTGTGTTTTTATCATTTTATTGTGTAATAAATATCAGCTGTATACCCACACACCTAGCCTCCGTCAGTTGGCGCCTGGTTACTCTATTCTTCTATCAGTCACTCTTTCCTTGGTGAAAGCTAGGTCTTCACCTTTTCCGGGCATATAGGTGGTAGCTGGCGCTTGAGTACCCACATATCCTTCGGTTTATTTTACAGCAAAGTATTTAGTTTTAAATAGGAATTTTTTATTTAGATGTATTTAATTATATTAAGTTAGGGGGGGTTAGGGTTAGGTTTAGACTTAGGTTTAGGGGTTAATACATTTAATATAGTAGTGGCAGATTAGGGGTTAATAAATGTAGGTAGGTGTCGGCGATGTTAGGGACGGCAGATTAAGGGTTAATAAAATTTAACTAGTGTTTGCGAGGCGGGAGTGCAGCGATTTAGGGGTTAATATATTTATTACAGTGGCGGCGATGTCCGGTCGGCAGATTAGGGGTTAAATAATTTTATTATAGTGTTTGCGATGTGGGGGGGACCTCGGTTTAGGGGTTAATAGGTAGTTTATGGGTGTTAGTGTACTTTATAGCACTTTAGTTAAGAGTTTTATGTTACGACGTTAGCCCATAAAACTCTTAACTACTGACTTTTAAATGCGGTAGGAGTCTTTGAGGTAGAGGCTGTATCGCTCACTTTTTCCAGCGATCGTAATACCGGCGTTAGGATACGCAATGGACGTAAGGGGATTTGCTGTATGCTAATATCGCGGAAAAAAAGTGAGCGATACACCTGGGACCCCTCAACGCTGCTTTTTAATGCTAACGCAAAACTCGTAATCTAGGCGATAGTGTTTGCGATGCGGGAGAACGGCGGTTTAGGGGTTAATAACTTTATTATAGTGGTGACGATGTCGGGGAGAGGCGGAATAGGGGTTAATACATTTTATTAGTGGCAGCGATGTCGGGAGCAGCAGATAGGGGTTAAATAACTTTAATATAGTATTTGCAATGCGGGAGGGCCTCGGTTTAGAGGTTAATAGGTAGTTTATGGGTGTTAGTGTACTTTGTAACACTTTAGTTATGAATTTTATGTAACAGTTTTGTTGCGTAAAACTCATAACTACTGCTTTCAGACGGAGGAACGGATCTTGTCGGTATAGGCTGGAACGCAGTCTTTTTAGCCTCACCGCAAAACTCGTAATAGCTGCACTATGGAAGTCCCATGAAAAAATGTCATTTTTACGAGTGTGGGACTGACGTTGCGTTACAGGCTAAAAGGCTTGCGGTACAGCTATACCGACAAGACTTGTAATGGCTGCATTGCTGTTTTAACGCTGAAATTACCATTTTTTCAGCTTTAAAACACGAATGCACAACTCGTAATCTATCTGAATATTTTTTTATTTACTTCTTCCCCCGAATTATTCTCTCCCCCTTCACCACATCTCAGACACTCTCAACACTGCAAATCTGTATCTCATCTTATGCTTCTCTCCCTCTTGCACATACTAGCTACTGTTGATATGTTTTCCAATCCCGGTCCCCTACAACACCCTAACCTCTCCCACCCATGTATGCCCACGAATGCTGTAGATTACCCTTATGAGAGCTGATTTACAACAGTGCAACTATTAGCAGGGTCTTCTACCCATTTGTCTCCTATAAATACTGCCTTGCCTATTAGACTTGTGTATAGTGCTGTGGAATCTGTTGGTGCACTTCAAATAATAATAATAATAAATAATAATAATAATAATTATAATAATAATTAATAAGGGCCAATAGTATGTGCACACCCTTAATAATTATTGAATTTTGGCATTTTAGCCACTCCAATTGCTTGCAGTTGCATAAAATCCAGCACTCAGCCATAAAATCTCCTTAAACAAATATTTGCAGTACAATGGGTCATAACGAAGAGTTCAGTGACTAAGGGCTTGATATTGAAAACCTAGCCGTCATGGAGAGAAATCACACAAAATCTGTCTCTGTTTCACATAAAGAACACTACGTAGCAACATAAACATTTATTGAGTTTCTAAATGTTTTTTTATGGGCCTCGCCATACCTACAAGACTTTTTAGACTATCTCATCTGAGGGGCAAAATTTTGAATATCAGGCCCTAAGTGTGGCTCTGTTATAGGATGCCACCTTTGCATTAAGTCAGTTCATAACATTTATGCCTTACTATCTCTGCCCAGGACAATTGTAAGTGCTAGTAATCCATGTCCTTAGTCTGCTTCTTCAGCAAACTGTTTGCAGGCTTTCTTGTGCATCATCTTTAGAAGAGGCTTTCTTCTGGGACGACAGTCATGCAGACCAATTTTATGCAGTGTGTGGCGTACGGTCTGATCACTGACAGGCTTACCACCCACCCCTTCAACCTCTGCAGCAAAGCTGGCAGCACTCATACGTCTATTTCCCAAAGACTACCTCTGGATGTGACGCTGAGCACCTGCACTCAACTTCTTTGGTCGACCATGGTGAGGCCTGTTCTGAGTGGAACCGCTGTATGGTCTTGCCCACCATGCGGCAGCTCAGTTTCAGGGTCTTGACAATCTTCTTATAGCCTATGCCATCTTTATGTAGAACAACAATTCTTTTTTTCAGATCCTCAGAGAGTTCTTTCCCATGAGGTGCCATGTTGAACTTCCAGTGACCAGTATGAAAGAGTGTGAGAGCGATAACACCAAATTTAACACACCTGCTCCCCATTCACACCCGAGACCTTGTAACACTAATGAGTCACATGACACTGGGGAGGGAAAACGGCTAATTGGGCCCAATTTGGACATTTCAATTTAGGGGTTTACTCACTTTTGTTGCCAACTGTTTGGATATTATTGGCTGTGTGTTGAGTTATTTTGAAGGGAAAGGAAATTTACACTTTTAGACATGCTGTACACTCACTACTTTACATTGTAGCAAAGTGTCATTCTTCAGTGTTGTCACATGAAAATATATAATAAAATATTTACAAAAATGTAAGGGGTGTACTCACTTTTGTGAGATACTGTACATTTGGCAATAGAGTGCATATTAATCTATTGGAAGACAGCAGAAAAAAAATTGTAATTACCAGATGTTTACTTTCCATTTTGCAAGTTTTAGGAGTACTGGTATATTTTAAATTCACTTTTATTATAATTAAATGTAAAGTATAAAGTTTCCCAGTGCATGTGTTTGTCGTTTAAGTTACAACTAATAAACTATTACAATAAAATTATGTTTCATTAATACTAACAATTGAGATTTGCTAACATAATGATAGTGGCAAGCCCTGTTGTCTTTGTCTCGTCTAGATTGGTACCTCCCAATAAGGAGAGTGGAGTTTGCAACAAACACTTTGTGAATCTGTGCTAATAATGTTTGGGCTAATCTTTTGGAAGACTGCAAAAAAATTAGATTGTAACTCAGGGAGACTGGCAATTTTTGGCCCAGTTATATTAACTATCACCTAGATTTAGAGTTTTGCAGCCAAAGGGGTGCGTTAGCTACGCATGTTTTTTTTCTAGCGCTGCTTCTAAACAATGCTGGTATTGAGAGTTCTCTGAAGGGCTGCGTTAGGCTCCAAAAAAATGGAGTGTAAAGGCATATTTACTGCCAAACGTCGCTGCTACCTAACTACACTTATTAACCCCTAATCTGCCGACCGGACCTCGCCGTTACTCTAATAAATGCATTAACCACTAAAGCTAAGTCTAACCCTAACCCTAACACCCCCCCTAAATTAAATATAATTATAATCTAACGAAACAAATTAAATATTATTAACTAAAGTCTTCCTATTTAAAGCTAAATACTTACCTGTAAAATAAACCATAATATAGCTACAATATAACGAATAATTATATTGTAGCTATTTTAGGATTAATATTTATTTTACAGGCAACTTTGTATTTATTTTAACTAGGTACAATAGCTATTAAATAGTTATTTACTATTTAATAGCTACCTAGTTAAAATAATTACAAAATTACCTGTAAAATAAATCCTAACCTAAGTTACAATTAAACCTAACACTACACTATCAATAAATAAATTAAATCAATTAACTACAATTACCTACAATTAAATAAACAAAAGTACAAAAAAACCAAACACTAAATTACAAAAAAAAAAAATAGATTACAAGAAAATTAAAGCTAATTACATGTACTCTAAGCCCCCTAATAAAATAAAGCCCACCAAAATAAAAAAATTTCCCTTCCCTATTCTAAATTAAAAAAGTTAACAGCTCTATTACCTTACCAGCCCTTAAAAGAAATCAGCTCTTTTGCCTGTAAAAAAAAAAAAACACAATACCACCCCCCAACATCGGATTGAACTTGAATCTGATTGGCTGATTCAATCAGCCAATCAGATTTTTCCTACCTTAATTCCGATTGGCTGATAGAATCCTATCAGCCAATCGGAATTCTAGGGAAGCCATCTTGGATGACGTCATTTAAAGGAACCTTCATTCAGCGAGTAGGCATCGTGGAAGAAGAATGGATCCGCGTCGGCTGGAAGAAGATGGCTCCGTATGGATGAAGATGGAAGATGCCGCTTGGATGAAGATGTCTACCGGTCCGGATGCCCTCTATTGGTCCATCGGTGCCCGGCTGGGTGAACACGGCTCAAGGTAGGGAGATCTTCAGGGGGTAGTGTTAGGTTTATTTAAGGGGGATTTGGGTTAGAGTAGGGGTATGTGGGTGGTGGGTTGTAATGTTGGGGGGTGGTATTGTGTTTTTATTTTTACAGTCAAAAGAGCTGATTTCTTTGGGGTATGCCCCGCAAAAAGCCCTTTTAAGGGCTGGTAAGGTAATAGAGCTGTTAACTTTTTTAATTTAGAATAGGGTAGGGAAATTTTTTTATTTTGGGGGGCTTTGTTATTTTATTAGGGGGCTTAGAGTACGTGTAATTAGCTTAAAATTCTTGTAACCTTTTTTTATTTTTTGTAATTTAGTTTAGTTTATTTAATTATATGTAATTGTAGTTAATTGATTTAATTTATTTATTGATAGTGTAGTATTAGGTTTAATTGTAACTTAGGTTAGGATTTATTTTACAGGTAATTTTATACTTATTTTAACTACGTAGCTATTAAATAGTAAATAACTATTTAATAGCTATTGTACCTAGTTTAAATAAATACAAAGTTGCCTGTAAAATAAATATAAATCCTAAAATAGCTACAATATAATTATTCTTTATATTGTAGCTATATAAGGGTTTATTTTACAGGTAAGTATTTAGTTTTAAATAGGAAGACTTTAGTTAATAATATTTAATTTATTTCGTTAGATTTAAATTATATTTAATTTAGGGGGGTGTTAGGGTTAGACTTATTTAGGGGTTAATACATTTATTAGAGTAGCGTCGAAGTCCGGTCGGCAGATAAGGGGTTAATAAGTGTAGTTAGGTAGCGGCGACGTTGGGGGGGGGCAGCTTAGGGGTTAATAAATATTATGTAGGTGTCGGCGATGTTAGGGGCAGCAGATTAGGGGTTCATAGGGATAATGTAGGTGGCGGCAGATTAGGGGTTAAAAAAAAATTATTATAGTGGCGGCGATGTGGGGGGACCTCGGTTTTGGGGTACATAGGTAGTTTATGGGTGTTAGTGTACTTTCGAGCACAGTAGTTAAGAGCTTTATAAACCGGCGTTGGCCCATAAAGCTCTTAACTACTGACTTTTTTCTGCGGCTGGAGTCTTGTCGGTAGAGGGTCTACTGCTCACTTCAGCCAAGACTCTAAATACCGGCGTTAGGAAGATCCCATTGAAAATATAGGATACGCAATTGGCGTAAGGAGATCTGCGGTATGGAAAAGTCGCAGCTGGAAAGTGAGCGTTAGACCCTTTCCGAGCTGACTCTAAATACCAGCGGGTGGCCAAAAGCAGCGTTAGGACCCCTTAACGCTGCTTTTGACGGCTACCGCAGAACTCTATATCTAGGCGAATCATTTTTAAAATGTAATATCTTGTATGAATAAATAATAAACTAGATGTGCATCATTGGTTATAATGAGGCTACTTTTATAGCACTCATGCAGGGCAGCCTACAATTAAAGTAACCAGGGCTTCTGGTTAGGCACAGCTTTGCCAGTGAGCAGGTCAGCGAAGAAGCAGACAGCATGCTGATAAATAGGAATATATATATATATATATATATATATATATATATATATCTCATGCTGCTAAAAATATATGTAAAAAAATTAACTGATAGGCACCAAGAGTGGCACAAGTCCACCACTGGGGTGCTTACTATAGACTAGATTACAAGTGGCGCGGTATTTTTATTTTTGCCCAAGCGAAAACTCCACTAGGATTTTAATTTTTGCACTTGTCAAGTTGCGTTCGTATTACAAGTTTACATTAAATACATAATTAAAATATTTATTAAATATGAATATTGCATAAATATGTTTTATCATGTTTTCATCTAGTTAATGGCAAAGGGCTCTAATGCCCTTCTATACATCTATATATGTCTATACGTGTGTACACACATATATACACACACAGTATCTCACAAAAGTGAGTATACCCCTCACATTTTTGTAAATATTTTATTATATCTTTTCATGTGACAACACTGAGGAAATGATACCTTGCTACAATGTAAAGTAGTGAGTGTACAACCTGTATAAGTGTAAATTTGTTGTCCCTTCAAAATAACTCAACACACAGCCAATAATGTCCAAACAGTTGGCAACAAAAGTGAGTACACCCCTAAATGGAAATGTCCAAATTTGGCCCAATTAGCCATTTTCCCTCCCCAGTATCATGCGACTCATTAGTGTTACAAGGTCTCAGGTGTGAATGGGGAGCAGGTGTGTTAAATTTAGTGTTATCGCTCTCACACTCTCTCATACTGGTCACTGGAAGTTCAACATGGCACCTCATGGCAAAGAACTTTCTGAGGATCTGAAAAAAAGAATTGTTGCTCTACATAAAGATGGCCTAGGCTATAAAAAGTTTGCCAAGACCCTGAAACTGAGCTGCAGGAGTGGGTGGTCAGCCTGTCAGTGCTCAGACCATACGCCACACACACTGCATAAAAATTGGTCTGCATGGCTGTCGTCCTAGAAGGAAGCCTCTTCTAAAGACGATGCACAAGAAAGCCCGCAAACAGTTTGCTGAAGACAAGCAGACTAAGGACATGGATTACTGGAACCATGTCCTGTGGTCCAATGAGACCAACATAAATTTATTTGGTTCAGATGGTGTCAAGCATGTGTGGCGGCAACCAGGTGAGGAGTACAAAGGACAAGCGTGTCTTGCCTACAGTCAAGCATGGTGGTAGGAGTGTCATGGTCTGGGCCTGCATGAGTGCTGGAGGTACTGGGGAGCTACAGTTCATTGAGGAAACCATGATTGCTTCAGTATGTCACAGTACATGTTGGCAGAGACTGGGCCTCAGGGTAGTATTCCAACATGATAACGACCCCAAACACACCGTCAAGATGACCACTGCCTTGCTAAAGAAGCTGAGGATAAAGGTGATGGACTGGCCAAGCATGTCTCTAGACCTAAACCCTATTGAGCATCTGTGGGGCATACTCAAATGGAAGGTGGGGTAGCGCAAGGTCTCTAACATCCACCAGCTCCATGATATTGTCATGGAGGAGTGGAAGAGGACTCCAGTGGTAACCTTTGAAGCTCTGGTGAACTCCATGCCCAAGAGGTTTAAGGCAGTGCTGGAAAATAATGGTGGCCACACAAAATATTGACACTTTGGGCCCAATGGACATTTCCACTTAGGGGTGTACTCACGTTTGTTGCCAACGGTTTAGACATTTTTGGCTGTGTGTTGTTATTTTGAAGGGACAGCAAATTTACACTGTTATACAGGCTGTACACTCACTACTTTACATTGTAGCAAAGTGCAATTTCTTCAGTGATGTCACATGAAAAGATAATAAAATATTTACAAAAATGTGAGGGGTGTACTCACTTTTGTGAGATACTGTATACAAATACATCTTTAGCAATGAATATTTATGTCTCAATGTTCTGATATCTTCGAGTCCTAATTACATTTTTTGCTCAATACTTTTATTAAATAATCTTTATTAGACAGTGTTAATATGCGTGTAACTGTACTTTGTAATGTATTTTTGAAGGGTTTTGTGCAATTTTTTTGTTTCGGAAAACAGTTAACCAAAGCTCTGAGATCGCAGTATGTATTGAAGCGAAAAGGGCAATTGCGCTAGTGCAAAAATGTGTGCACCTCACTTGTAATCTAGCCCTGTCTCTTGTTTGGGAAGTACTGGTATATTTCAAATTTATATTTTTTACTATTAAAATCTAAAGTACAAAGTGTTTCCTAGTGCATGTTACTGCTCAATAACTTACAACTAATAAACAAAATATTACAATAAAATCATGTTTCAATAATAGTTTTCTTGAAACATAGTAATTTGATTATCAGTGTATCAAATTACATTAAAGTTTCTGGCAGAAGATGCCTATTTAACTAAACTGAAACATACTGTACTTTTACATGACAAATTAGAAAATTTATAAGCTAGTGGGTTCTGATATGGAAAACAATTACAAGAACTAATTTTAAAGTGTTTTATAAAAGCCCTATGAGGAAACAATTAAAGGATTTGAACTGATGGAGATTTTTTGCGATTTTGCTCAGAGGATTATACCAAGACTTAGACAATTTTCCTAAATTATTTTATCTAATCTAAAAACGGTTATAGCAAATAAAGTAATATTTAAGCAATTATACAATAAATTAACATATTATGTTCTTACTACAAGAGACTTAAAATACAATTTCTGTGGGGTATTGAATCCTTCGCTGCACTAACAATGAGATAGGTACAATTTAAAATCTTATTTACTGATTCCTCACATGATTCTGTCTGCTGAGTATTTATCTTATCTCTAGTGCAGAAATCAATATGAAGTTGAAACATGAAAAAATTCAGCTGTCATGAGGCTTCCAGATGGTCTTTATACTTCATAATAACTAACATTTGCTTAAGTCCCTTATCTCCAGTTACTTCACATGGTAATAATGTTTAAATTCCTACCGCACACATTTAGCAGAGCTGTCAAATTTTAATTTTGCTCTCATCAAACTACAGCAGTGGAAAGCTGTTTTGTCTCCTATTCAAGACTACAGTTTGCATTGAGCTCATTAATGACTTTCGGCTTGTCTTTTCGGGCTGTTAATGGGCTCAGATTTTCCACAGCCACTCCTAGGAGTAAGAGGTCAAAATAACCTTTACAACTGGTATTCAAAATATAAGACACATTTAAAACACACATACATATATACATAGAAAATTTGCTGCAAATGCAAAATATGTATATGCCTTATTAAATTATTGTTTAATATAACTGTAACTTAATGTGTGGATGTAACTGTGGAATCCAGTGAGTGAACTAGACTAGGCTAAATTACGAGTGGATTGATGTTGCAAGTGAGCAAAAAGGGGTTTATTGCTGCTCTTTGCATGCGTTGGAAGTAGTGCACGTATTACAAGTTGAAAGTAAATGCATTCGCTTGAGCGCAATTGAATTTAATATGCGTCGGGATAGCGTTACTTCAGAGCTCTAGTTTAAAAGTTACACAAAACACATCAAAATGACATTTAAAAGTATGGATACACTCATAATAACACTGCCTAATAAAAATTATTTAAAAAAAAAATGCGTCAAAAAGTTATAAGGGCTCAAACATATGAGGTCTAAGGTGTTAGAAAAAAGGGCTAATATGTGTATGTATTTTTAAATAGATATTCCTATTTATAAGTTTATATATCTATACATATATATATATATATATATATATATATATATATATATATATATAAACACTTTTTCTTTCATCCAAGCCACACATATTCAAGACAAGATAATGTTATGCTAGATCATTTAATTTTAAAGCATATGAGATCTGTACAACATCTTCCTATATCATGGTCAGATAACTTGGCTGTTGTGTGTACCCTAATCTTCCCTCAAACATCAATAAGGCCTTTCCTTTCGAAATTAGATGAATTTACAACTCAGTTTTTTCAAATTGACACAGGGGGCTCGATGATTGAAAGCTCTCTGGGCTGGCGAGATTATTAAAGAATGCTCGCCAGTCCTTCTATTTCCCTTGTGGAATGATCTAAAGCCATTTTTTAACCTGAAAACAGGGTGTCTTGCTAAGGGGCGTATACTGCATTTTCATATGAAATGTGCACAACAAAATTTGTATTTTAAACATTATACAAAACAAATATTTGAATCATTCACACAAAAATAAGCATGGAAAAATTGTATTGTTAAGGTGCATCAAAAATCGTAACAAAATTCTTCACCAAAAATCGTATATTAACAAAAACGTAAAATTAGTATCTAATTTACACAGGAATAAATCAAATGAAATATTCACAGCATAAATCGTAATTGTAGTACACTGAATGTGCAAAAATCACACAGAAATTTGAATTTATAAATACAAAATGCAAAGCGCAATTGTTGTTTTTTCGTAAAATGGGCTGAACATGGGCGTTAAATGGGCGTATATGAAAATGTCTCACTAATCCCAGCGTAATTCTATAAAGATTTTCGCTCTGCAGATATCAAAGTTTTTTCTCGCCAACTAAAAGGTGGCGAGCTTTTGTCAAAACAATACGAACACTTATAACCCCAATAGAAAAACAAATGCATACTAACATATAGGCGAATGTAAGATGCTATAAGCAAAGTAATGTGAGTTATATTGGCTGCAGGATTTTAATTTTAAAGTGCTCCCCCTGCTCTCTGCTAACTTCGCACTAAGGAGCGAAGTTTCCCTATCCAGCGAGCTCCATTACTTTTAATAGGAGCCATCTCGCAGGGACTGCCCCTTTTTTACGATCATTGTACCGGGGCAGCCCTGTGAGTGTCAGCGAGAAAAAGAAGGTTTGAGCTGGTGAACAATATATCAGACTTTCTATAGCCCAGGGTCTATAGAAAGTCCCCTCACCTAATCAGAAGCCTATAAAAAGTTTTAAGAGAGGGGAACTTGTTAAGCAGCAAGCTACTCTTGAAAATCAAAATAGGGTAAAATATTGTGATCTTCTGTCAGAATATACCACTTATATAAATTTGACCCATCCAATAACCATCTTAAAACAAATCTACAGGCTATTAGGGATAGTTTAAATGACTACCTACAAGTTCAAAGACAAGCATTCCTATTATGACAGCGCTATTACAAAGTAGGTGACAAAGATGGAAAACTTCTTACTAGAGCTTTGTGGACTAAACATATGCAGAGGTATATACAATTCCTGAAAGGGAACTCAGTCACTCAAGTAGAGGATACCCTTAGCATAGCTGAGACATTTCATAAATATTATAGTAATCTTTACAACAGCCCTAGTATCTTATATTATACACAGCATGATTAATTATGTACAAGATATTTGAGCTCTACTAAAGTTCCAACTCTCACCAAAGATATGGTCTTTGATCTTGAATCTCTCATAATAATTGAGGAATTATCAGACGCTGTTAAGTCCCTGAAACCCTGGAAAAGTCCTGGACCAGACAGATAAAGCAGCAAGTACTATACATAGTTTTAACAACTCCTATTAACACCACTGCTTTCTATGCTATGCTAGAAGCTTACATCTCACTAGTACCTAAACCAGGCAAAACTCTTGATTCCTCAGCCAACTTCAGACCAATCTCATTACTCAATCTTGATATAAAACTGTACACACCAATTATGGCTATCTGGATTAAGCCTTTCATACTGCATCTTTTCCATGCAGATCAAGTCGATTTCATACCATAGAGAGATGCTAAGGACAACACAACCAAAGTTCTTCAACTTATTGAATATACTAAAACGCACTCTATGCCTACTATTTTCCTATCTACTGACACAGAGAAGGCGTTTGATCTGGTCAATTGTCTTTCTCCAGAAAACACTTCAGTGCTTTGGCTTTTCAGAACCCTTGATCAATCATATTTTCTCATACTATGCATGTCCTTCAGCAAGAGTGAAGTTAATGGAACTCTTTTGGAACCTTTCAAAGTTCAAATGGCACTTGTCAAGGTTTTCCCCTGTCCCCACTATTGTTCAGTCAATAGAACCTTTGCTTCTAAATTAAGAGCCAATGAAAGCATTCAAGGAATTAATTTAGGAACACAAGAATATAAGCTAGCACTTTACACTGATGACGTTCTAATGTCACTCACATCCCCCCTCTGGTAACAAAAGAGCTAGATAACTACAGTCTAGTGTCCAACATTTCTGTAAACCTTTCAAAATCAGAGATCATTCCTCTAAACCTATCACCTGGAGCAGTGGACAAGCTTGTGAGATAAATAAGATAAAAATACTTCTGCTCTAAAATAGTTAGGGATCATCATAACACCAGGGCCTCTAGTTATGAAGCTCTGTTCTTACCTGCCTTCGCTGGCCCCAATACGCTTGCCTAAGCTCGCCTCACATTGCTGCCGAGGACCTGAATATGCTCGCCAAAGTTATCAATAAATCTGTCAAAAAGCTGCGCACCAAGTACGGGGTGATGAGCAGTGGGCTGTGATAGTTATCAATCATCAATCTCGCTGCTCTTCTGCTTTTTTTACAGTTTTATTGATACCCCTGTCGATAAGCATACACACTATACTATACTGTTCTACCCCCTATACCGGAGCCCCCGGAGCACCCCGCAACTAAATAAAGTTATTAACCCCTAAACCGCCGCTCCTAGACCCCACTGCAACTATAATAAATATGTTAACCCCTAAACCGCCACTCCTGGACCCCGCCGCCACCTACATAATACCTATTAACCCCTATCCTGCCCCCCCTACACCTCCGCCACTATAATAAAATTATTAACCCCTAAACCTAAGTCTAACACTAACCCTAACACCCCCCTAACTTAAATATTAATTAAATAAATCTAAATAATATTACTCTTATTAACTAAATACTTACCTATAAAATAAACCCTAATATAGCTACAATATAACTAATAATTACATTGTAACTATTTTAGGATTTATTTTTATTTTACAGGCAAGTTTGTATATATTTTAACTAGGTACAATAGCTATTAAATAGTTATTAACTATTTAATAGCTACCTAGTTAAAATAAAGACAAATTTACCTGTAAAATAAACCCTAACCTAAGTTACAATTACACCTAACACTACACTATCATTAAATAAATGATTCCAATTTAAAATTAAATACTTACCTGTAAAATAAACCCTAAGATAGCTACAATGTAATTAATAATAACACTACACTATAATTAAATTATTTAAATATATTAGCTACCAATACCTACAATTAAATACAATTAAATAAACTAAATTACAAAAAAACACAACACTAAATTACAGAAAATAAAAAAAATATTACAAGAATTTTAAACTAATTACACCTAATCTAAGCCCCCTAATAAATAAAAAAATAATAAAAGTCCCTACCCTATTCTACATTACCAAGTAACCAGCTCTTTTACCAGCCCTTAAAAAGGGATTTTTGTGGGGCATTGCCCCAAAGTAATCAGCTCTTTTGCCTGTAAAAAAAAAAAAAACAAAAAAAAAAAAACACATCCTCCCCTCCAACATTAAAACCCACCACCCACATACCCCTACTCTAACCCACCCAAACCCCACTTAAATAAACCTATCGCTAAACCCCCTGAAGATCTCCCTACCTTGAGTCGTCTTCACCCAGCCAGGCTGCAGTCTTCATCCGATGGGGCAGAAGAGGACATCCGGACCGGCAGACATCTTCATCCAAGCGGCATCTTCTATCTTCATCCATCCGACGAGGAGCGGCTCCAACTTCAAGACCTCCAGCACGGAACATCCTTCCTGCACAACGACTACCCGACGAAAAGGCTGGTCCTTTAAATGACGTCATCCAAGATGGCATCCCTCGAATTCCGATTGGCTGATAGGATTCTATCAGCCAATCGGAATTAAGGTAGGAAAAAAAAAAATGGTGGCTATCAGCCAGATTGAAGTTCAATCCGATTGGCTCATTGGATCAGCCAATTGGATTGAACTTCAATCTGGCTGATAGCATCAGCCAATCAGATTTTTCCTACCTTAATTCCGATTGGCTGATAGGATTCTATCAGCCAATCGGAATTCGAGGGACCCATCTTGGATGACGTCATTTAAAGGACCAGCCTTTCGTCGGGTAGTCGTCGTGCAGGAAGGATGTTCCACGCCGGAGGTCTTGAAGATGGAGCCGCTCCTCGTCGGATGGATGAAGATAGAAGATGCCGCTTGGATGAAGATGTCTGCCGGTCCGTATGTCCTCTTCTGCCGGGATAGGATGAAGACTTCTGCTGGTCTGGATGTCCTCTTCTGCGCCATCGGATGAAGACTTCAGCCCGGCTGGGTGAAGACGACTCAAGGTAGGGATATCTTCAGGGGGTTTAGCGATAGGTTAATTTAAGGGGGGTTTGGGTGGGTTAGAGTAGGGGTATGTGGGTGGTGGGTTTCAATGTTGGGTGGGGGTTGTATTTTTTTTTACAGGCAAAAGAGCTGATTACTTTGGGGCAATGCCCTGCAAAAAGCCCTTTTAAGGACTGGTAAAAGAGCTGGTTACTTAGTAATGTAGAATACTGTAGGGTAGGGACTTTTATTATTATTATTTTTTTTAATTTATTTTATTAGGGGGGTTAGATTATTTGTAATTAGTTCAAACTTCTTGTAATATTTTTTTATTTTCTGTAATTTAGTGTTTGTTTTTTTGTAATTTAGTTTAGTTTATTTAATTGTAGGTATTGGAAGCTAATTTATTTAAATAATTTAATTATAGTGTAGTGTTAGGTTTAATTGTAACTTAGGTTAGGATTTATTTTACAGGTAATTTTGCATTTCTTTTAGCTAGGTAGTTATTAAATATTTATTAACTATTTAATAACTATTGTACCTAGTTAAAATAAATACAAACTTGCCTGTAAAATAAAAATAAATTCTAAAATAGTTACAATGTAATTATTAGTTATATTGTAGCTATATTAGGGTTTATTTTATAGGTAAGTATTTCATTTTAAATAGGATTAATTTAGTTAATAAGAGTAATATTATTTAGATTTATTTAATTAATATTTAAGTTAGGGGGGTGTTAGGGTTAGACTTAGTTTTAGGGGTTAATCATTTTATTATAGTGGCGGTGGTGTAGGGGGGGGGGGCAGATTAGGGGTGTTTAGACTCGAGGTACATGTTAGGGTGTTAGGTGCAGATGTTTCCCCATAGGAATCAATGGGATATCGGGCAGAAGCGAACATGAGCTTTCGCTATGGTCAGACTCCCATTGATTCCTATGGGATCCGCCGCCTCCAGGGCGGCGGATTGAAATCCAGATACACTGGCCCGGAATATTGGCGAGCGCATCTGCTAGTAGTTTGATAACTACCAAAAGTAGTCAGATTGTGCCGAACATTCTAATTACCAAAAAGCAACGCCAAAGCCATATATGTCTGCTATTTCTGAACAAAGGGGATCCCAAAGAAGCATTTACAACCATTTGTGCCATAATTGCACAAGTTGTTTGTAAATAATTTCAGTGAGAAACCTAATATTTGTGAAAAAGTGAACGATTTTTTTTTTTATTTGATCGCATTTGGCGGTGAAATGGTGGCATGAAATATACCAAAATGGGCCTAGATCAATACTTTGGGATGTCTACTAAAAAAAAAAATATATATATAAATGTCAAGGGATATTCAGGGATTCCAGACAGATATAAGTGTTCCAATGTAACTATCGCTAATTTTGAAAAACAAAATGGTTTGGAAATAGTGAAGTGCTACGTATACTTATTGCCCTATAACTTGCATAAAAAGCAAAGAACATGTAAACATTGGGTATTTCTAAATTCAGGACAAAATTTAGAAACTATTTAGCATGGGTGTTTTTTGGAGGTTGTAGATGTGCAACAGATTTTGGGGTTCAAAGTTAGAAAAAGTGTGTTTTTTTCCATTTTTTCATCATATTTTATGGTAAATTATAAGATATGATGAAAATAATGGTATCTTTAGAAAGTCCATTTAATGGCGAAAAATACGGTATATAATATGTGTGGGTACAGTAAATGAGTAAGAGGAAAATTACAGCTAAACACAAACACCGCAGAAATGTAAAAATAGCCCTGGTCCTTAAGGGAAATAAATTGAAAAAATGGCCTTGTCCTTAAGGGGTTAAAATTAAACGTTTAGAACCCACCTCTCTCACCACAGTGGGCTACTGCTGCAGTATTCATATTTTCAGTATAGGTGGCAGTTTCAACAAGGAAGAGCAGTTATTTCAAATGACAAAATAAAGACAAAGGATTGTTTGCTAAACTATTTTAATACAGGTAAAATGGATCCCTGGGACACATTAAAAGGGATGAAAAAATTACAACAGAATGCCCCTTTACTTTTTTTCACATTTATTAGAAAGGAATTGACATATTTTATGTTATTGGTAATAAAGCAAATGATCTAAAAAAAATAATTACAATACAAAAAAATGACTGGGTTACTCTTAAAAGATTTATATGAACTTTACCTGAATATTTGTTCCAGACACAATATGAATCATTTTATAATTTCCTCTTCCATGTTCATGATAGGCTGAAACATTTGGTATGATGTGCACAATAGTTATTAATTCTATAGTTTGTTAGAACAGATTCTACTTGCCAGTACAGATCAATTCAATAACATATTGCTCATAATACTATTATGTCATGTATTATTGCTCCTCTCTCATATCATTTTCCTACTAAAACATAATTTAAACATAATGCATGTGTGTCTTCTAGAGTTCATTAATTTAAATGATGGTTTTCTGTTACAGCAGACTATAAAGATAGAGGAAGCAACTAAATGTTACTGGACTTTTTGAATCATCTCAAAATTTATAGTCAACTTAATAGCATTAAAGACATATAAAAGTACAAATGGAACGATGTACAGCTCTTCGATTGTATTAATTTTCACAACTAAGACATATTTAGAAACAAACGTAAATGTCTAGATTATGAGTTTTGCGGTAAGAGGGGTGCAGTGCTAACTTGCACGTTATTGTCACCACTCACTTTCCTACAACGCTGGTATTACAGGTTTTCATAAACCCGGCATTAAAAGGCAAGAAGTGAGCGTAGAGCAAAATTGAGCTTGATACCGCACTCCAATACCAGCGCTGCTTAAGTCAGCAGTGAGCTGGTTGTACGTGCTTGTGCTTAGTCTAACCCTAACCCTAACACCTCCTAACTTAAATATAATTCAAATAAATCTAAAGAAAACCTACTATTAATAACTAAATAATTCCTATTTAAAACTAAATACGTACCTGTAAAATAAACCATAAACTAGCTACAATATAACTGTTACATTGCATCTAGTTTAGGTTTTATTTTTATTTTACAGGCAAGTTTGTATTTATTTTAACTAGGTAGAATAGTTAATAAATAGTTATTAACTATTTACTAACTACCTAGCTAAAATAAATACTCATTTACCTGTAAAATAAGACCTAACCTGAGTTACACTAACACCTAAACTTACACTATAATTAAATAAATTACCTAAATTAAATACAATTAACTAAATTAAATACAAATACCTAAATTACACAAAATAAAAACAAAATTACAAGATATTTAAACTAATTACACCTAATCTAAAAGCCCTATCAAAATAACCCCCCCCCCCAAAATAAAAAAACCTAGCCTAAACTAAACTACCAATAGCCCTTAAAAGGGCCTTTTGCGGGGCATTGCCCCAAATAAATCAGCTATTTTACCTGTAACAAAAAAAAATACAAACAACCCCCCCAACAATAAAACCCACCACCCACACAACCAACCCCCCCCAAATAAAACCCTAACTAAAAAAACCTAAGCTCCCCATTGATCTGAAAAGGGCATTTGGATGGGCATTGTCCTTAAAAGGGCATTTGGCTCTATCGCTGCCCAAAACCTAATTTAAAACCAAAACCCAACCATTAAACCCTTAAAAAAACCTAACACTAACCCCCGAAGATCCACTTACAGTTTTGAAGACCCGACATCCATCGTCAATGAAGCGGGGAGAAGTTCTCAACGAAGCGGTGAGAAGTCTTCATCCAAGCCGGGAGAAGAGGTCCTCCAGACGGCGAGGGGCGGGTCCATCATCAAGACATCCGGCGAGGAGCATCCTCTTCTTCCGACGACTCCCGGCAAATGAAGGTTCCTTTAAGTGACATAATCCAAGATGGTGTCTCTTAGATTCTGATTGGCTGATAGAATTCTATCATCCAATCGGAATTAAGGTTGAAAAAATCAGATTGGCTGATGCAATCAGCCAATCAGATTGAGCTCACATTCTATTGGCTGTTCCAATCACATTCTATTGGCTGTTTTGAAGACCTGACATCCATCGCCGGGTTCGTTGACGATGGATGTCGGGTCTTCAAAACTGTAAGTAGATCTTCGGGGGTTAGTGCTAGGTTTTTTTAAGGGTTTATTGGGTGGGTTTTAGTTTTTGGGCAGCAATGCCCTTTTAAGGGCAGTGTCCATCCAAATGCCCTTTTCAGGGCTATGGGGAGCTTAGGTTTTTTTAGTTAGGGTTTTATTTGGGGAGTTGGTTGTGTGGGTTTTACTGCTGGGGGGTTGGTTGTATTTTTTTTTTACAGGTAAAAGAGCTTATTTCTTTGGGGCAGTGCCCCGCAAAAGGCCCTTTTAAGGGCTATTGGTAGTTTAGGCTAGGGTTTTTTTTTATTTTGGGGGGGCTTTTTTATTTTGATAGGGCTATTAGATTAGGTGTAATTAGTTTAAATATCTTGTAATTTGTTTTTAATTTTGTGTAATTTAGTGTTTGTTTTTTGTAATTTAGGTATTTGTATTTAATTTAGTTAATTGTATTTAATTGTAGTGTAAAGTTAGGTGTTAGTGTAACTCAGGTTAGGTTTTATTTTACAGGTAAATTTGTATTTATTTTAGCTAGGTAGTTAGTAAATAGTTAACTATTTAGTAACTATTCTACCTAGTTAAAATAAATACAAACTTACCTGTAAAATAAAAATAAAACATAAGATAGCTACAATGTAACTATTAGTTATATTGTAGCTAGCTTAGGGTTTATTTTACAGGTAAGTATTTAGTTTTAAATAGGAATTATTTAGTTATTAATAGTAGGTTTTCTTTAGATTTATTTTAATTATATTTAAGTTAGGGGGTGTTAGGGTTAGACTTAGGTTTAGGGGTTAATAACTTTAGTATAGTGACAGGGATGTTAGGGACGGCAGATTAGGGGTAATAATATGTAACTAGTGTTTGCGATGCGGTAGTGCGGCAGTTTAGGGGTTAATATGTTTATTCTAGTGGCGGCGATGTCCGGAGCGGCAGATTAGGTGTTAATAATTTTCTTTTAGTGTTTGCGATGCAGGAGGGCCTCGGTTTAGGGGTTAATAGGCAGTTTATGGGTGTTAGTGTACTTTTTAGCACTTTAGTTATGAGTTTTATGCTACAGCTTTGTAGTGTAAAACTCAAAACTATTGACTTCAGAATGTGTTACGAATCTTGCGGGATAGGCTGTAGAGCTCACTTTTTGGCCTAAAAAAAACAAAAAACAAAGCTTGTAATACCGGCGCTATGGAAGTCCCATTGAAAAAAGACTTTACGAAAATTGCGTCAGTTAATTTGCGGTAGGTACAGCTGTACCTACAAGACTCGTAATAGCAGCGGTAGGGAAAAAGCAGCATTATGAACCTTAACGCTGCATTTTTACTCATAACGCAAACTCGTAATCTAGCTGAAAGATTGCAATAGCCATTATCCTTATTTTCACAATATGGGCTAGATTACGAGTGGAGCTCAAATGAACCCTTACCCCACTCTTGCACAAACCCCATGGCATATTCTCATTTGCGCTATCCCAAAATGAGAATATGAATATTTCACGTTCCAACGTTTTGCACACAATAGAATATTTTCTATTTATTCATAAATAAATATTTCTATATATATATCTAATGGTATTTTGGTACAATATATATATATATAAATGCTTAGAACATTTCGCTATGTGCAGAACATTGGCATGTGAAATATTTACAGTAAATACATAGTAAAAACCTTTATTAAATATGAATATTGCATAAATATGCTTTTACATTTTCATCTACTTAACTGCAAATGGCTCCAATGCACTCATATGTCTATATGTATTTATGTGTTTATATGTATATCAATGTTAAAATCCTTTGTCTGCCTTTTATTAACACCTAAGATTTAATATGTTTGAGCCTTTATAACGTTTGTGTGCAATATTTTTTTTTAAATATTTTTTAATAGATATCATCATCATCATCATCATCTAGTGTAATATACTCTAATATATTTTTGATGTTTTTGTTCAACTTTTATGTTTCGCCAGAGCTCTGAAATTGAAGTAATCATTTTAGCGTAAACCGTGATTGCGCTCCAGCGTTCGTGTTTACTTTAAACTCGTAATATGAGCGGTAAGCCCGATTAGTGCAAACCCTCGAGATAATCCCCTTGTCGCTTGGGCGCAAACGTTCGTGCTACAGTCATAATCTAGCCCTATATAGGTAGTCGGTTTTTGTATGTGTTCTCACCTCTGACATAATTGTAGCTTATTATTACAGATCATGTGAAAATATATGTCCATATTTGTTTTAATCCTGTCTGTATTTCAAAATATTTACCATTTTATTAATATGCTCAATTTTTTTTTATGTTTTTGAAACATTTAGGCAATAAAATGTTTCCCAGCAAAACAAAAATAACAGTAATGCAACTAATATTTTCCCTCTAGCATTATTTGTACTACAGAGTAGCACATTATATTCTCATGGTCTTTCCTTGCCATTCTGCAGTGGATTCTCAGCATGCATGTGCATGCATATTGGCATTATTCAGCTGTCTAAATGCAAATAAAGAATCACGATTGAACAAGCTTGCACAGCAGGGCAAACAGCCAACTAAATAATAAGCTGAACTTACCTTGGAGTGTTTAGGCAGGGACCTTTATTTAACTTATTCAGTGAACAAAATTATGCACATTTTTAAATTATAAAAAAAAGTGCAATTCATAATGAAAAACTGATGTATGTAGAGAATGGAAGAAATTATATTGTACATTCTATTTTTATAAATTGTTACACTATTTAAAGTTCAACAAAAAATAATTTCACCCATACTTAAAATATTTTTCTATACTCCTCACTATTGTAATCAATTTAAAAAAATATATCTGATCAGAATAAAACTGTAACATATAGTTAGGGGAAGCTGTATGAAACCATCTTCATGATTAAAAATGTGGGGCTTCATGCTCATGTGCTATAGATAGAAATCATAAAGATTAAAAATGTTAAGCATAAAATACTGCACATGCATACACACACACACAAATATATATATATATATATATATATATATATATATATATACACATATACATACACACACATAGAAACATACACCTTTGACCCCTATCCAGCCAAATCCCTTGTCATATACCAAAACATTTTTTTTCATAAATAAACCTTTGCTTCACAAGTATTAAAGGGACACTGAACCCAAAATTTTTCTTTTGTAATTCAGATAGAGCATGCAATTTTAAGCAACTTTCTAATTTACTCCTATTATCAATTTTTCTTCGTTCTCTTGCTATCATTATTTGAAAAAGAAGGCATCTAAGCTTTTTTTTGGCTTCAGTACTCTGGACAGCACTTTTTTATTGGTGGATGAATTTATCCACCAATCAGCAAGGACAACCCAGGTTGTTCACCAAAAATGGGCCGGCATCTAAACTTACATTCTTGCATTTCAAATAAAGATACCAAGAGAATGAAGAAAATTTGATAATAGGAGTAAATTAGAAAGTTGCTTAAAATTTCATGCTCAATCTGAATCACGAAAGAAAATTTTGGGGTACAGTGTCCCTTTAAGTCTAAATATAACTTATTTATAATTTATTTCTATAGATGTTTCATGTGTTTTCTTATGCAAAACTATCACATGATAATCATTTACTTCGGGTCTCAAAAGGTCCAAATTTTATAGCAGTATTTTCTATTGCGCTTGAGCACAACACAAAGGTCCGTGAGCTGGCGAGGTAACTAAAGAATGATCACTAGTACTTCTATTCCCCTGGTGGAATCACTTAAAGCCACTTTTTACCCTGAAAACAGGGTGTCTCGCTAAAGAGCGTATACTGCATTTTCGTATGTTATGTGCACAATAAAATTTGTATTTTAAAAATCTTACAAAATGAATAATTGAACCATTTAAAAATAGGCAGGAAATTTATGTTATGGTGCATCAAAAATCATAACTAAATTCTTCACCAAAAAAATCTTATTTTATCAAAAACCTTAAATTTGTATGAAATTATTGTGGTAAGGTGACCGTGTTTTTGGCTTTAGTAAGAAGGAACAGTTAAATTAATTCAGGAAACAAACTATTTATTTGTTTCATAGCAGGTTTCATAAAACAAAACAAACACCTACTCCTAATTCAGGAGGCTAACGAAACTTTAAAGGATACCTAACTATAACCTATATATATATAACCTAATAGAGTACCTGCTTTTTCTCCCCTGTGTCTCTGTGCTTACAGGCAGTCTGTCAGGTGATTTCCTTCTCACAGGAGCAAGAGAGAGAAAGCTTTGCTCTCAAAGCAGCCTTTTGCTAGCTAGCTAATTGCACCAGCTGAGAGCACCTGAAATGTAACTGTTTTCATTCTGGATATTCAGAGAGCTTCATTCTCCTGCTAACATATATATGATCTCCGACCCTGTCACATTATACAGAAATAAATTATATTAAATATACACAGCGTAAATTGTAGTTGAAATACACTGAATGTGAAAAACAAAAACACACAGAAATTTGTACTTATGAGTAAAACGCGCAAAATATAAAGCTTAAAGGGACACTATACGCAAAAATTTTCTTTCGTGATTCAGATTGAGCATGAAATTTTAAGCAACTTTCTAATTTACTCCTATTATCAAATTTTCTTCATTCTCTTGGTATCTTTATTTGAAATGCAAGAATGTAAGTTTAGATGCCGGCCCATTTTTGGTGAACAACCCAGGTTGTCCTTGCTGATTGGTGGATAAATTCATCCACCAATAAAAAAGTGCTGTCCAGAGTACTAAAACAAAAAAAAAGCTTAGATGCCTTCTTTTTCAAATAATGATAGCAAGAGAACAAAGAAAAATTGATAATAGGAGTAAATTAGAAAGTTGCTTAAAATTGCATGCTCTTTCTGAATAACAAAGAAAAATTTGTGTTCAGTGTCCTTTTAATTGTTGTTTTTAGTAACATAGGCTGAACATGGACGTTCCATGGCCATATATGAAATTGTCTCTCTGATCCCAGCGTAATTCTGTAAAGATTTTCACACTATAGATCTCACATTTTTCCCCCACTAAATACAAGGTGACAAGATTTTCTCAAAACACTGAAAATACTTACAACCCTAAAAGAAAAACACATGCAACTGTATGATGCTATATGCAGAAAGCAGCAGTATTTACTTTTAAAGTGCTCCCCCTGCGCACAGCTTACTTCACTCTCCGGAGCAAAGTGTCCCTTTCCAGGATGCTCCATTAGTTTCAATAGGAGGCATCTCCCCAATCACAGGGACTGCCCCTTTTTTACGATAATTTCACCCTGTGAGGATCGGCGAGAAAAAACATGTCTGATCCAGCAAAGTTTAGATCATAGGGCCCTCACTGAACACTCCCTGTTTTATCCATTAAAAGTATAGTTCAAACAAAAAAAGTTTCATTCATGTAAGAACATTACTACAGATTTCAAATTCAAGATAATTCACCATGCCCTATTGATTGTGCTAGACTTGTAATCTATGCTTTAATGTTTTATGTCTATTATAAAAAAGTCCAGCATTTTCCAAGTGTTTAACTAAGTGCAATCTTCAAATAAGCAAATAAAAGTCTTCCAAAATAAATATTGTAGATAAGTTTCTTTAAAGCAAACCTTTTATCCTTAAAAAATATTTTGTATGATAACAAAATGTCTTAAAACAAGCTGTAATTGTGGAACATTTCACTAGCTAGTTTATTGTACATAGCTTTCATTCTTCAGGAATTATTTCTTATCGTAAAAATAAATGTTTATTTAGATTATTTAAAAATAATTATAAGCTGTCAATGACAGGTTTGGGTAGACCCTGCGTTTAATATTTTATTTTGTAAGATACAAAAACAATGATTAAGCACACGGCACTGTCCATATAATAGATTTGGATTGTTAGACATGTGCACGGGGAGAACATTTGGTTCCTCCAAAAGATTCAGTTTGGAATATTTGGCTGATTGAGGATGTCAGAATTTTGTTCATAATCACATTTGGTGCATCCGAAAAGCCAGATATGAAATTCATTCAACAAAGTTACAGTACTATGAAATCCCAACAATTGAAAGATTCAAATAGAAATAAAAAACAACTGATATTTACAGTAATATCAACAATATATTTGTACTAACTTTTCCCACCACCTTATTGTCTCCCCTTTTAAGCTTTCACTCCCCAGCATACAACCTTTCCATACCATCTTATTTTTTTCAGCTCTCTTTCTTTTTCAACTTCCTGATTCTAAGAAGTACCCACATTCCTCACTTTCTCACCTACCTGTCCATACAAGTCCATACTGAATTATGCTTCTGATAATAATAGTACATTATTCACAAAAATACAACTCCAATGAAAGACAGTAGAGATGGATATTCATTGGTTTTTGACTAAATAAATATCCAAATAAATGCACCAATGAAAATGAAAAAAAATGAAAAAATACTGACAAAATAGGTAATTATTTATTTGTTTCTTTTAATTTTTATTAAGGGTTAATACTTAGCTAATACTCTTCTTGTCAGAGCACTGGCCGCGCTAACATGAGGCTTTGTACGGTCGGCTCCCATTTACTATAGTTAAATTAACCAAATACCAAATAGTGCAGCCAATGAATATTCAAGGAAATGGGCTACACAAGTCTAGTTTACATTCACTTGGACACCGCAACCCTATAATTTTTTAATTTAACTGATAATGACCACTACAGAGCAGGAAGGGCAGGAGCAGGCGTGGTGGCCAACAGGCGTGGCAGGCTCTGCTGACTGCTATCAATACCATGTTCCCTGTCCTGACTACTGCTTTTAGTGCTGTTCCTAGTAGGTAGTGTTGCAGTTGTGATAAGGAGATTGTTGCACTCTTGTTGCTGACCCCACCTTCTTCCCTTAATAAAACTGCCTTGTGGTGCATGCAGAGATGTCGGTTTATCCCGGAGCTAGTGAGATGACTCAACACTCTCCCAGGCTAACTTCTTTTCCACACAGTTTGCAATTTGCAAAGCAGCCATCTCCCATGGTAACAAAAGTGGTTCGCACTATTGAGTGACATGAAGCAGTAGCTGCCTCTGCCTTCCCTTCTACCATGGTTGAGATCTCCTTGCCAATGGTTTTAGATGTGGCACCACTAATTCTCTCTGACCTTCCTTGAACACTTTTTCTCTCCTAGTGGAGATGGTAGTGGCAGTGTTGAGGGTTGGTGGCGATGGTGGAGCTGCCATTGATTCTAGTACTGACAGAGATTGCACTACTAGTGGAACTGACAACATGGTTAGTGGGTGAGGCTTTTGTAGGAACTGGCTGCTCTACAACAGGGGTTGATGGAACTGGAGAGAATACATGAGGAGACTACTGGCCTTAAAGTGAGGAGAAAGCTTTGCTACTGCTGATCATGCACTGACTCTGTAGAGGAATCTTTTCCTCCTCCACCATTTCCTCAGGCTCATAATCAAGTTGCTACTGGTCCAGAGTAAAGGCTATAGCAGACATGCTGGGAGTTACAGTAATATCCTCATTGCCCAAAAGTGAGAATGGGGAAACCTCTTCATTACTTCCCTCTTCTCCCAGACTGCTTGGCAAAATAAAATGATCTACTATTCCTGCAGCATATGCCCTGCTGCTGCTGCTCTTACTTATAGAAAGCCTTTCATATTGTGAAAAACCTAACCGGCTGGTGCTATAAACCATTGAGTGAATCAGAAGAGTGGTAGAACTGATAGTTGCTTTGGAATGAATGGTGCAGGTGATTTTGGGAGTAGACTGTCTAAAGAGCTGACATGTACATGGAGACGGCTTAGTAACCGCAGACCTCCAGCCAATCCTATAACAATGTCAATTCAGCACCTTTATCTTCAGTTCCCCTCACTGTCTGCTTTTGTTTTATGGATGGGCTTAGATGATTCTTGCTGCTATTGATGCTGCTGCTTTTATTAGTTATGGTAGTGGTGGGCCATGTATATCTCCTACTCCTAGTGGACATGGGATTGTATTCTACAGCAGATGCTGACAGGGCCAGACTGGGACCAAAAAGAGGCCCAGGCATTTTAGGGCAAAGAGGCCCACTCACCCCTCAGCTCACCATTTCTTATTTAACAGTATACAAAACATGATAAGTATAATACTTGTTTAAATGACAAAAACATTTAAAATTTCATAATATCATGGGAATGAAGCAAATTTGATAATGTAAGTAAATTGGAAACAATTTTTTAAAATGGTATGTTCTGTCTGAATTACAAAAACAATTTTTTTGTTGCATTTCCCTTTAATCCATGAAAGCTTTATTTTGACTACCATATCCATTTGTTACAATATAAAGAAGTATAATAAATACAATTTAGCTTTTTCCCTAGAAAGATGTGCTTTAAGAGATACATTTACAATAAGTATATAAAGTAAAAACACCTAACACAGCAACAGTACTCAACTGAGCAGACAAAATCTACTGTAGGATTTTTTTTATCATGTTTTGCCCTGCTGCTGCGTGTCTGGCCTCTGCTGCTACAGCCTGACCCGTGGTTGTTGTTTTCCCGCCCACCCCACCCCACCCAAGAAGAGATTGTGCAGTGCCAGCATGTGAGATCTGACTGTGTCACGTAAACATGGCACACGGTATCAGGGAAAGTCAGTGAATGGCTGTGTGAGTCTCATACTGTGAGAAAAAAAAGAGCCACTCAGGGGCCAGCGAGCCGGCCACACCACAGTAGTGCTACAGTGTGCCGTGTTGTCACCACTCAGAGTGAGAGCTTAGTCAGTGATGGTAATCAGTGTGCGGTCAGAGTTACTGGCCGGCATTATAAGGCCCATAACCCTCCTATAATAATAATGTTGTTCAGGACAAGTTCTTTGCATAAACATACATAGATTTTTTTGTGTGAATTATTTATTGTTATGATTCTGTTTATGATTATGTAACATAATCATAAACATAATAATTACAATTAATTATTCACAAAAAAATTGTTGAATAAATAATTAATAAAAATAACGCGTTCGTGTTGGGCGGGGCTAAATTACTGCGCAGCCTACCGGGCATTTTTGATCAATTGATTTCTATGAGGGAATAAGTAAATAATATATCCTAATTTCTGATTTTTGCACTCGTCGGGTTAGTGCTCAAGCGAAAACAGTTTACTTTTAACTAAAAATATTAGAGCAACCCAATGTGCAAAAAGCTTACTTCTAGCGCATTTAACTCTCCAGTCTCTGCAATGTCTGCACACTGCAATATATTTTAATGTGCTATTCTAATGCTACGACTCTAACACTAAAATTGTAAAGAAAAAATATAAATCCCTGGACCTCATAGTGAAAGAAGATCATGCAGTATGTGCAGTTACACTGCACTGCAAGAAAAATCTGATTCTGCACAGAAAGGTTTTTTTTTTCCAACAAAAAAACAGCACACACAGTTGACAGAGGTACACACCACAGCACTGTTCAGAAGCTGAAGTGAAACAAGTTAAAGATGGCTGATGTTCAATTAGACTATCACATCCTAATGCTAGGTTAAAAAATAGATTGGACAAGCTGGTTCAGCATTTAATGCCTGACTTGCTGGCCCTCACATCATTTATTTAGAAATGCTCTGGCAGGTTTAATTGGGGAAGTTGTACACATGAATGGTCAGAACTCCTGTACATCACTGTAAATTAATGAGATTATTTGTCAAACAATCTCAGCCCCTTCTCTGTGTTCTCTACCTATCAGGCCTACACGGAAATTCACCTGCCCCTTGATTGCCTGGCCAGTAGTCATCTTTTCCCAGCACCAGATGAATTAACAGGAGAAAGTGCGTCAGCCAGAGGTAGTGAGAAAGGGACCAAAAGGCAAGGAGGAGAAGTCAGAGACAGGCCAATTATCAAAATACTTGACAGTAGAGCAAAGGTACCAAAACGAAGAGCCAAAAGAGTAGTCAGGATGGTCCAAGATGTCAGTGCAGTCCTCAAGCAGAGAGTAGTCAAATATCCAGGCAGAGATCAGCAGCAAATACCAAAAGACCAGAAGTACAGTTAACAATACAGTGAACAACAAGAGGGTGCTACAAAATATACTGCTAAAATCAAGTGTGCAGTAAATTACCATGAAATATACAGTGTCCGTCTAAATACTATAATGTAAGAATGGAAAGTGGACCCTCACTATATATTAGTATCTCATTAATAATCAGTCCACAATAGAGTGATCTAAACAGACCAGTCCATAATTTGACATAAAAGTCCCTGAAGACGAAAAATGAATCTCTGCGGACTCCTTCTTTCCCTCTCAGACAGCAGATGAATACTTTTGCTGAGCACACCTATGTGCTGGTAGATACAGACTGGTTATCAGAGCCAACCAGCTCTCTCTCTCCGGTCAACACTCTCCCTGCAGCGGTGAACACTCTCCTGGCTGCTTATTTCCTCCAATAGTGCTCCTCCAGGCAACCAGTACTCCGCTTACAGATAGTATCCCCAACGGAATGGTAATGAGATTGCTCACTTGTATTAAGGACTCACAAACAATGATATATAAAAACAGGTCCTTTAATCATTGTTACATACAGTGATCCTTATTTAACAAATGGTTAAAATTTGTATGAATACGCGTTTCTCGGCTACAACTTGGCCGTTTCCTCAGGCATAATAAAACAAACATTTGAACCGGCTATATATTGCCGCTCATTACCAAACCTAAGCTCACTCCCTCCCCCCTCCCCAACAAGGGGGTGTGTGATGTCTGACCAATAGCTGCTTGTTAGTCTCAAATCCGAACAGCACTACAGATCAACGCCCTCCTAGTCAATAGTAATATAATTGACAAATACAATGTTGCTATGATAAAACTTTTTCCCTTACATTGAGATAAATTCCTTAATTAAAACACATCTCCCATAACAAAACATAAATTAGCAATATACTGATCGAGTGAAATCGGGGACTGTATTTTTCCAATTAGACATATGTAAATTCTCCTCCAATGCACAACCAGAACCCATCTATCGCGAGCCTGCTGAATTATACAACGTGATGTTACTTAGACTTAATAATAGTGTGATACATGTCGTTACACTATTTCAATAGCATTCAATTGGTCAACCTACCGGTATATATATACATGTATGGTAAATACAATAAATATAAGGCTGTGTATATACCTTTAAGGGGGCGATGTTGAACTAAGTGAAGAGTAGGACAGCGCCACATGAAGCTACACAGCTTTAACACCAAACTTCTTTATATCATTTTCACTATGAAGTATAGTATATACTCCTTCAAGTATTGAGGTTGACCAATTGAATGCTATGTGTATAAATCTATAATATTAATTGTAGATTAAATCTACTTAGGACCGGTCCTTAGTAGATTTAATCTACAATTAATATTATAGATTTATACACATTTTTATTTGCTTTTTAATTTGAAATAAATATGAAGTGAGAGGTATATATGAATTTTTCAATTAGAAATATTTGTTTTTTTTCTTTTGATCAATTTTTGTGAAAATTATAAATTGTGATTTAAATTTTTTTTTTTTATTTACGTGTGTTTCATTTCCATGGTTATAATCACATAATTTTTGGAGGCAAAACACTGCCTCCCAAGTGTGAAAACATAGTGGCCATTCAATCAGAGATATTTTATATTTTATTTCAAGTTAGATATTTTTATTGTTGATACCTCTCTCTCCCCCCTTTTTTTCATGTTTACTTCAGCATTTTTGCGCACTTATTTCTCCTTTTTTTCTACTTGTGTTCACACATCTGCATTGTTTATCCCACAGTTTTTTAAGCTCAAGGTTTAAGAGGTGCAGCTTCTCTTACAATTTTTATCATTTATATTTTTGTATCTATCTTACATTATTGTATTTTGAATAGCAATAGCGCTATTAACTTTATAATATTGATACTCACAAGGGATTATTTGTTTTTTTATTAATCATTTTGTGTGGAATATCACATAATACTGTGTTCATTTATGGTGAGCTTCACCTTAGGGATGTGTCAACATATCTAAATAGTATACACCGTCATATTAGCGCCCTCTAGCGACTATTGTCACATTTATAATACAGCGAACAATACAGACAAGGACATGAAGCAGGAAGCAGCCTTTTATAAGCTGCTGAATAGGTAACTGCCTGCAGGTGGCAGGCAGGTGGAGCTAGAGAGTAAATACATTTCTTATTTATGCACAAATATTGTGGATAGAGGTTCTCCTTAAACTCTTATAAACTTTTCCCAATAAGACCTTAAAAAATAGGGTTAAGTAAAATAGCATGTCAGGTTTGTTTATAAGTGTGCCCAATTAATTCTAAATTAAGAGAATCCAAAATGGTAGAAAATGGTTTAAAAAGTTAGAAAATGGTTTAGACAAAACAAAAGACGGAAATATAATAAAAGGCTTTTTCCCTAATTTACATGCAAAGCCTTTTGATATTCTAAAAAAAAGACAGAAATTTAAATCTAACGTGACAAATAAAGAATATGGAATATAGGATTTAATCAGATGCACTGATACAAATATTGTTAACCTTATACAATGCAAATGTGGAAAACAATATGGGCTAGATTATGAGTGGAGTGCGTAAACGTGCGCTGGTATTACAAGTTAGACGCAATCAGAATGAAACCTCTTGTTCGCATTGCCCAGAATCCTTGCGCTCACAAGAACGCGCTTCTATAGCCTTCAATGGGAGCCTCGTTCTGATGCTGATAGACATGGTAAACCACCTAGCACAGTTCAGGGGGAATCTGTGCAGTGTTGGGAAGCAATAAATAAATATATATGTATATGAATATATACGGTACATATATATTTATGTGTTTATATGTGTATATACATTTATTAACACATAAATATATATGTATATGAATATATACGGTACATATATATTTATGTGTTTATATGTGTATATACATTTATTAACACATAAATATATATGTATATAAGCATATACATATATATTTATAGTGAAAATACAGTCCCCCATTGACCTTTATGTAAAGGCACTTTCAGTGCCGTGTTTTTTCTAATACCCCACATCCTCTCACTTCAACCCATTATAACTGCTTTGTGCAGTTTGTTGTTTGTTTTTGTAAAATGGATGCTCTTATGTTTATTTAATGATACTCTACTGTTCTCTTTATTTTGGGGGCAATTAGGGCAGATCTATATTTAATCAATTCTAGCGCAAAGTGAATCTGCAAGCTTGCGGTAGCATTAACCAGCCACTTGCAATGCAAATTTGCCCTTAAAGGGCGCATGTTAAGATATCGCTTTTTATTGGGCAAAAGAGCTATGTTATCTTTAGCTCACTGCCCTATGTAAGGGCACTGTCCAACCAAATGTCCTTTTAAGGTCAATCTTTTTTTAGGAAAGTTTTTTTTAGAAAAACTTACAGCCAGATTATGAATTTTGCGTTAGAGGCTGTGAGGTGCTAACGAGCAGTTTTTTCTCACCGCTCACTTACCTGCAGCACTGGTATTACGGGTTTTTCTAAACCCGGTGTTAAAAGGCAAGAAGTGAGCGTTGAGCAAAATTGAGCTCCTTACCGCACTTCAATACCAGCGCTGCTTAAGTCAGCGGTGAGCTGGTCGTACGTGCTCATGCACGATTTCCCCATAGGAATCAACGGGGAGAGCCGGCTTAGAAAAAGTTTAACACTTGCCAAAAAGCAGCGTAAAGCTCCGTAAAGCAGCCCCATTGATTCCTATGGGGAAATAAAATTTACGTTTACACCTAACACCCTAACATGAAACCCGAGTCTAAACATCCCTAATCTTACACTTATTAACCCCTAATCTTCCGCCCCCGACATAGTCGCCACCTACATTATATTTTTTAACCCCTAACCTACCGCTCCGGACATCGCCGCCACTATAATAAACATATTAACCCCTAAACCACCGCACTCCGACCTCGCAAACATTAGTTAAATATTATTAACCCCTTAATCTGCCACCCCTAACATCACCGCCACCTACCTACATTTATTAACCCATAATCTGCCGCCCCCAACGTCGCCGTCACTATACTAAATGTATTAACCCCTAAACCAAAGTCTAACCCTAACCCTAACACTCCCTAACTTAAATATAATTTAAATAAATCTAAATAAAATTACTATCATTAACTAAATTATTCCTATTTAAAACTAAATACTTACCTATAAAATAAACCCATACGGCTAGATTTAGAGTTTTGTCGGTAAGGACCCGCGTAGCTAATGCCGTTTTTTTTCTGGCCGCACCATAAAAATAACTCTGGTATTTAGAGTCCACATAAAGGCTGCGTTAGGCTCCAAAAAAGGAGCGTAGAGCATATTTAATGCAGCTTCAACTCTTGATACCAGAGTTGCTTACGGACGCGGCCAGCCTCAAAAACGTGCTCGTGCACGATTCCCCCAACAATGGGAAACAATGGGGCTGTTTGAGCTGAAAAAAAACCTAACACCTGCAAAAAAGCCGTGTTCAGCTCCTAACGCAGCCCCATTGTTTGCTATGGGGAAACACTTCCTACGTCTGCACCTAACACTCTAACATGTACCCCAAGTCTAAACACCCCTAACCTTACACTTATTAACCCCTAATCTGCCGCCCCCGCTATCGCTGACCCCTGCATATTATTTTTAACCCCTAATCTGCCGCTCCGTAACCCGCCGCTACTTACATTATCCTTATGTACCCCTAATCTGCTGCCCCTAACACCGCCGACCCCTATATTATATTTATTAACCCCTAATCTGCCCCCCACAACGTCGCCTCCACCTGCCTACACTTATTAACCCCTAATCTGCCGACCGGACCGCACCGCTATCATAATAAAGTTATTAACCCCTAATCCGCCTCACTAACCCTATAATAAATAGTATTAACCCCTAATCTGCCCTCCCTAACATCACCGACACCTAACTTCAATTATTAACCCCTAATCTGCCGACCGGAGCTCACCGCTATTCTAATAAATGTATTAACCCCTAAAGCTAAGTCTAACCCTCACACTAACACCCCCCTAACTTAAATATAATTTAAATCTAACGAAATTAATTAACTCTTATTAAATAAATTATTCCTATTTAAAGCTAAATACTTACCTGTAAAATAAATCCTAATATAGCTACAATATAAATTATAATGATATTATAGCTATTTTAGGATTAATATTTATTTTACAGGTAACTTTGTATTTATTTTAACCAGGTACAATAGCTATTAAATAGTTAAGAACTATTTAATAGCTAAAATAGTTAAAATAATTACAAAATTACCTGTAAAATAAATCCTAACCTAAGTTACAATTAAACCTAACACTATACGATCATTAAATTAATTAAATAAAATACCTACAATTACCTACAATTAAACCTAACACTACACTATCAATAAGCTCAAAAGCTCTTTTACCTTACCAGCCCTGAACAGGGCCCTTTGCGGGGCATGCCCCAAGAAGTTCAGCTCTTTTGTCTGTAAAAAAAACACATACAATACCCCCCCCCAACATTACAACCCACCACCCACATACCCCTAATCTAACCCACTCCCCCTTTAAATAAACCTAACACTAAGCCCCTGAAGATCATCCTACCTTGTCTTCACCTCACCGGGTATCACCGATCAGTCCTGGCTCCAAAATCTTCATCCAACCCAAGCGGGGGCTGGCGATCCATCATCCGGTGGCTGAAGAGGTCCAGAAGAGGCTCCAAAGTCTTCATCATATCCGGGAAGAAGAGTAGATCTGGACCGGCAACCATCATCTTCCAAGTGGCATCTTCTATCTTCATCCGATGAGGACCGGCTCCATCCTGAAGACCTCCACCGCGGACCCATCTTCATCTGGTGACGTCCAACTGCTGATCGGAACAGCCAATAGAATGCGAGCTCAATCTGATTGGCTGATTGGATCAGCCAATCGGATTGAACTTGATTCTGATTGGCTGATTCCATCAGCCAATCAGAATATTCCTACCTTAATTCCGATTGGCTGATAGAATCCTATCAGCCAATCGGAATTCGAGGGACGCCATCTTGGATGACGTCCCTTAAAGGAACCGTCATTCTTCAGTTGGACGTCGCCGGATGAAGATGGGTCCGCGGTGGAGAAGATGCCGCTTGGAAGATGATGGTTGCCGGTCCGGATCTACTCTTCTTCCCGGATAGGATGAAGACTTTGGAGCCTCTTCTGGACCTCTTCAGCCACCGGGTGATGGATCGCCAGCCCCCGCTTGGGTTGGATGAAGATTTTGGAGCCAGGACCAATCGGTGATACCCGGTGAGGTGAAGACAAGGTAGTATGATCTTCAGGGGCTTAGTGTTAGGTTTATTTAAGGGGGGTTTGGGTTAGATTAGGGGTATGTGGTTGGTGGGTTGTAATGTTGGGGGGGGGGTATTGTATGTGTTTTTTTTTACAGGCAAAAGAGCTGAACTTCTTGGGGCATGCCCCTCAAAGGGCCCTGTTCAGGGCTGGTAAGGTAAAAGAGCTTTGAACTTTAGTAATTTAGAATAGGGTAGGGCATTTTTTATTTTGGGGGTCTTTGTTATTTTATTAGGGGGCTTAGAGTAGGTGTAATTAGTTTAAAATTGTTGTAATATTTTTCTTATGTTTGTAAATATTTTTTTATTTTTTGTAACTTAGTTCTTTTTTATTTTTTGTACTTTAGTTAGTTTATTTCATTGTAGTTATTTGTAGGTATTGTATTTAATTAATGTATTGATAGTGTAGTGTTAGGTTTAATTGTAGGTAATTGTAGGTATTTTATTTAATTAATTTAATGATAGTATAGTGTTAGGTTTAATTGTAACTTAGGTTAGGATTTATTTTACAGGTAATTTTGTAATTATTTTAACTATTTTAGCTATTAAATAGTTCTTAACTATTTAATAGCTATTGTACCTGGTTAAAATAAATACAAAGTTACCTGTAAAATAAATATTAATCCTAAAATAGCTATAATATCATTATAATTTATATTGTAGCTATATTAGGATTTATTTTACAGGTAAGCATTTAGCTTTAAATAGGAATAATTTATTTAATAAGAGTTAATTAATTTTGTTAGATTTAAATTATATTTAAGTTAGGGGGGTGTTAGTGTTAGGGTTAGACTTAGCTTTAGGGGTTAATACATTTATTAGAATAGCGGTGAGCTCCGGTCGGCAGATTAGGGGTTAATAATTGAAGTTAGGTGTCGGCGATGTTAGGGAGGGCAGATTAGGGGTTAATACTATTTATTATAGGGTTAGTGAGGCGGATTAGGGGTTAATAACTTTATTATAGTAGCAGTGCGGTCCGCTCGGCAGATTAGGGGTTAATAAGTGTAGGCAGATGGAGGCGACGTTGAGGGGGGGGCAGATTAGGGGTTAACAAATATAATATAGGGGTCGGCGGTGTTAGGGGCAGCAGATTAGGGGTAAATAAGGATAACGTAGGTGGCGGTCGACAGATTAGGGGTTAAAAAAATTAAATTGAGTGGCGGCGATGTGGGGGGGCCTCGGTTTAGGGGTACATAGGTAGTTTATGGGCGTTAGTGTACTTTAGATTACAGTAGTTAAGAGCTTTATGAACCGGCGTTAGCCCAGAAAGCTCTTAACTACTGACTTTTTTCTGCGGCTGGTGTTTTGTCGTTAGAATTCTAACGCTCACTTCAGACACGACTCTAAATACCGGAGTTAGAAAAATCCCATTGAAAAGATAGGATACGCAATTGACGTAAGGGGATCTGTGGTATGGAAAAGTCGCGGCTGAAAAGTGAGCGTTAGACCCTTTTTTGAGTGACTCCAAATACCGGAGGTAGCCTAAAACCAGCGTTAGGAGCCTCTAACGCTGGTTTTCACGGCTACTGCCAAACTCTAAATCTAGGCCTAAGATAGCTACAATATAACTAATAGTTACATTGTAGCTAGCTTAGGGTTTATTTTTATTTTACAGGCAAGTTTGTATTTATTTTAACTAGGTAGAATAGTTACTAAATAGTTATTAACGATTTAATAACTACCTAGCTAAAATAAATACAAAAGTACCTGTAAAATAAAACCTAACCTAAGTTACAATAACACCTAACACTACACTACTATTAAATAAATGACCTAAATGAAATAATTCAGTAAGAAGACTCCGGATGAAGAGGATGCTCTGCGTTGGATGTCTTGAAGATGGACCCGCTCCGTGTCGGATGGATGAAGATAGAAGATGCCGTCTGGATGAAGACTTCTGCCAGTCTGAAGGACCACTTTGCCCAGCTTGGATGAAGACTTCTCCCGGCTTCGTTGAGGACTTCGGGCTGGTTGGATGAAGTCTTCTGCCGCTTCCTTGAGGATGGATGTCCGGTCTTCAGAACTGTAAGTCGATCTTCAGGGGGTTAGTGTTAGGTTTTTTAAGGGTGTATTGGGTGGGTCTATTTTGTAGGTTAGGGATTTGGGCTGCAATAGAGCTAAATGCCCTTTTGGCTGATCGGAACAGCCAATAGAATGCGAGCTCAATCTGATTGGCTGATTGGATCAGCCAATCGGATTGAACTTGATTCTGATTGGCTGATTCCATCAGCCAATCAGAATATTCCTACCTTAATTCCGATTGGCTGATAGAATCCTATCAGCCAATCGGAATTCGAGGGACGCCATCTTGGATGACGTCCCTTAAAGGAACCGTCATTCTTCAGTTGGACGTCGCCGGATGAAGATGGTTCCGCGGTGGAGAAGATGCCGCTTGGAAGATGATGGTTGCCGGTCCGGATCTACTCTTCTTCCCGGATAGGATGAAGACTTTGGAGCCTCTTCTGGACCTCTTCAGCCACCGGATGATGGATCGCCAGCCCCCGCTTGGGTTGGATGAAGATTTTGGAGCTAGGACCGATCGGTGATACCCGGTGAGGTGAAGACAAGGTAGTATGATCTTCAGGGGCTTAGTGTTAGGTTTATTTAAGGGGGGTTTGGGTTAGATTAGGGGTATGTGGTTGGTGGGTTGTAATGTTGGGGGGGTATTGTATGTGTTTTTTTTACAGGCAAAAGAGCTGAACTTCTTGGGGCATGCCCCTCAAAGGGCCCTGTTCAGGGCTGGTAAGGTAAAAGAGCTTTGAACTTTAGTAATTTAGAATAGGGTAGGGCATTTTTTATTTTGGGGGTCTTTGTTATTTTATTAGGGGGCTTAGAGTAGGTGTAATTAGTTTAAAATTGTTGTAATATTTTTCTTATGTTTGTAAATATTTTTTTATTTTTTGTAACTTAGTTCTTTTTTATTTTTTGTACTTTAGTTAGTTTATTTCATTGTAGTTATTTGTAGGTATTGTATTTAATTAATGTATTGATAGTGTAGTGTTAGGTTTAATTGTAGGTAATTGTAGGTATTTTATTTAATTAATTTAATGATAGTATAGTGTTAGGTTTAATTGTAACTTAGGTTAGGATTTATTTTACAGGTAATTTTGTAATTATTTTAACTATTTTAGCTATTAAATAGTTCTTAACTATTTAATAGCTATTGTACCTGGTTAAAATAAATACAAAGTTACCTGTAAAATAAATATTAATCCTAAAATAGCTATAATATCATTATAATTTATATTGTAGCTATATTAGGATTTATTTTACAGGTAAGTATTTAGCTTTAAATAGGAATAATTTATTTAATAAGAGTTAATTAATTTCGTTAGATTTAAATTATATTTAAGTTAGGGGGGTGTTAGTGTTAGGGTTAGACTTAGATTAGGGGTTTATAAGTGTAGGCAGATGGAGGCGACGTTGAGGGGGGGCAGATTAGGGGTTAATAAATATAATATAGGGGTCGGCGGTGTTAGGGGCAGCAGATTAGGGGTAAATAAGGATAACGTAGGTGGCGGTCGGCAGATTAGGGGTTAAAAAAATTAAATTGAGTGGCGGCGATGTGGGGGGGGCCTCGGTTTAGGGGTACATAGGTAGTTTATGGGTGTTAGTGTACTTAAGAGTACAGTAGTTAAGAGCTTTATGAACCGGCGTTAGCCCAGAAAGCTCTTAACTACTGACTTTTTTCTGCGGCTGGTGTTTTGTCGTTAGAATTCTAACGCTCACTTCAGACACGACTCTAAATACCGGAGTTAGAAAAATCCCATTGAAAAGATAGGATACGCAATTGACGTAAGGGGATCTGTGGTATGGAAAAGTCGCGGCTGAAAAGTGAGCGTTAGACCCTTTTTTGAGTGACTCCAAATACCGGAGGTAGCCTAAAACCAGCGTTAGGAGCCTCTAACGCTGGTTTTCACGGCTACCGCCAAACTCTAAATCTAGGCCTAAGATAGCTACAATATAACTAATAGTTACATTGTAGCTAGCTTAGGGTTTATTTTTATTTTACAGGCAAGTTTGTATTTATTTTAACTAGGTAGAATAGTTACTAAATAGTTATTAACTATTTAATAACTACCTAGCTAAAATAAATACAAAAGTACCTGTAAAATAAAACCTAACCTAAGTTACAATAACACCTAACACTACACTACTATTAAATAAATGACCTAAATGAAATAATATTAAATAAATTAAATACAATTAGTAAAAAAACAAAAAAAAACCCACTAAATGACAGAAAATAATAAACAAATTACAGATCTTTAAACTAATTACACCTAATCTAATAGCCCTATCAAAATAAAAAAAGCCCCCCAAAATAAAAAAAAACCCTAGCCTAAACTAAACTTAACTATCAATAGCCCTTAAAAGGGCCTTTTGCGGGGCATTGCCCCAAAGTAATCAGCTCTTTTACCTGTAAAAAAAAGAATACAAACAACCCCCCAACAGTAAAACCCACCACCCACACAACCAACCCCCCAAATAAAATACTAACTGAAAAAACCTAAGCTCCCCATTGCCCTGAAAAGGGCATTTGGATGGGCATTGCCCTTAAAAGGGCATTTAGCTCTATTGCAGCCCAAATCCCTAACCTACAAAATAGACCCACCCAATACACCCTTAAAAAACCTAACACTAACCCCCTGAAGATCGACTTACAGTTCTGAAGACCGGACATCCATCCTCAAGGAAGCGGCAGAAGACTTCATCCAACCAGCCCGAAGTCCTCAACGAAGCCGGGAGAAGTCTTCATCCAAGCTGGGCAAAGTGGTCCTCCAGACTGGCAGAAGTCTTCATCCAGACGGCATCTTCTATCTTCATCCATCCGACACGGAGCGGGTCCATCTTCAAGACATCCGACGCAGAGCATCCTCTTCATCCGGAGTCTTCTTACTGAATGACGGTTCCTTTAAATGACGTCATCCCAGATGGCGTCCCTTAGATTCCGATTGGCTGATAGAATTCTATCAGCCAATCGGAATTAAGGTAGAAAAAATCCTATTGGCTGATGCAATCAGCCAATAGGATTGAGCGCGCATTCTAATCTGCTGGAGCGGCAGATTAGGGGCAAACATTTTATTATAGTGTTTGCGATGCGGGAGGGCCTCGATTTAGGGGTTAATAGGTAGTTTATGCATGTTAGTGTACTTTTTAGCACTTTAGTTATGAGTTTTATGCTATGGCATTGTACCATAAAACTCTTAACTACTGACTTTATGAATGCGTTATGGATCTTGGAGGTAGTGGCTGTACCGCTCACTTTTTGGCCTCCCAGGACAGACTCGTAATACCAGCGCTATGGAAGTCCCATAGAAAAAAGGGTTTACGAAGTTTACGTAAGTCGTTTTGCGGTAAGGCCAAAGAAGTGTGCGGTGCCCCTAAACCTGCAAGACTCGTAATAGCAGCGGTAGTGAAAAAGCAGCGTTAGGACCTGTTAACGCTGCTTTTTCAGCCTAACGCACAACTCGTAATCTAGCAGTTAGTTTTTTTAGGATAGTTTTTTTAAGAATAGGGTTTTTATTTAATGGAAAAACGAGCTGAAATTACTTTAGGGCAATTCCCTAGCAAATGCCCTATTCAGGGCAATTTTTAGAGTAGTTTTTTTTTTTTATTTTTTCTTTTGGGGGGTACTTTTATGGTAGAATATGGTTGTATTTCTTTTAGAAAACAAGCTAAATCCCTATAGTAATTTTTAGTTTTAATAGCCTATGGCATTATGCTGAAGGGCAAGCATGGCTATTGGCTAAGAGGTGGAAATGTCACCTCATTAAAATAACTGAGCTATGCCATGGGCGGCCTGAGGCGCTTAGGCTAGGGCTAAAGCTGCAGCGAACTAAAGGTGCCTATTTATCTTTTTTTTTTAAATGATGAATGAAGGTCACCTTTATTTCTAGCTGTGGTAAATCCTAGTGTTTTTGAAATGCTAGAATTTACCATCACTTTAATATCCCTTTAAGTTTCCATTTAACAAGCTCAGAAAAACACAATTTAATGAGGCCTTAGCAAAGCCATGCCAGAATTTTCACTGGTTGTTAGTTTAGCGTAAATGGAACAATTACATTAAACCATTGATTGTTACAGTGTCACATGAGAAACTTAGTTCTATGTGTAATTATGTACAAGGAATGTGACATTATATGGCCCTAATAACCACTATTTCATGTTAGATTTCACAACTTGTAAACTCTTACCAAGATGCAGAAATATATTTGTTTTGTTCTGGAACATATTGTGTAGAATATCAAAATGAACATTGACCTCAATTCCAATTAGTTAGAAATGACACCAGGGGCGGACTTACTGCCGGTGCAAGAGGTGCCACTGCACCGGGGCCTCGTACTAGAGGGGGCCAATAGTCAAAGCCGGAAAATAGACTGAGCTTGGAACAGAAAATAAAAAAAAAGTGCTTTTCTTTTTTTAATTTATTTTTTATTGCGCTGTTTATTTTACTTTTTTGTGTCACTTTCACATGTTGCTTTTCCGACCTGTATGTAAAATATAAAGAGGAGTGGGTGAGGTCATGCTGAGTATTAGCATGTGTTCGGTTTTGTTTTTGCATGATTGATGGATGGGATGGGAATGTGATGATGACGTCATGAGAACGTTTGCACTGATCCGACTCTTCCGATGCTAACAGCTGGAGCATGCGCCACTTTGTGTGGACAATGGAAGGGAGCATCTGCTGGCTCAGGCAAGGACACAGTCACAGTGACAGGCATGTAAATTACCATACTATGACTGTAAATAGACACTGAGCTAAATGTCCTGAAGGGATTATAGGTACTTAATTGTATGTATGTGTGCATATATATACAGGGAGTGCAGAATTATTAGGCAAATTAATATTTTGACCACATCATCCTCTTTATGCATGTTGTCTTACTCCAAGCTGTATAGGCTCAAAAGCCTACTACCAATTAAGCATATTAGGTGATGTGCATCTCTGTAATGAGAAGGGGTGTGGTCTAATGACATCAACACCCTATATCAGGTGTGCATAATTATTAGGCAACTTCCTTTCCTTTGGCAAAATGGGTCAAAAAAAGGACTTGACAGGCTCAGAAAAGTCAAAAATAGTGAGATATCTTGCAGAGGGATGCAGCACTCTTAAAATTGCAAAGCTTCTGAAACGTCATCATCGAACAATCAAGCGTTTCATTCAAAATAGTCAACAGGGTCGCAAGAAGCGTGTGGAAAAACCAAGGCGCAAAATAACTGCCCATGAACTGAGAAAAGTCAAGCGTGCAGCTGCCAAGATGCAACTTGCCACCAGTTTGGCCATATTTCAGAGCTGCAACATCACTGGAGTGCCCAAAAGCACAAGGTGTGCAATACTCAGAGACATGGCCAAGGTAAGAAAGGCTGAAAGACGACCACCACTGAACAAGTAACACAAGCTGAAACGTCAAGACTGGGCCAAGAAATATCTCAAGACTGATTTTTCTAAGGTTTTATGGACTGATGAAATGAGAGTGAGTCTTGATGGGCCAGATGGATGGGCCCGTGGCTGGATTGGTAAAGGGCAGAGAGCTCCAGTCCGACTCAGACGCCAGCAAGGTGGAGGTGGAGTACTGGTTTGGGCTGGTATCATCAAAGATGAGCTTGTGGGGCCTTTTCAGGTTGAGGATGGAGTCAAGCTCAACTCCCAGTCCTACTGCCAGTTTCTGGAAGACACCTTCTTCAAGCAGTGGTACAGGAAGAAGTCTGCATCCTTCAAGAAAAACATGATTTTCATGCAGGACAATGCTCCATCACATGCGTCCAAGTACTCCACAGCGTGGCTGGCAAGAAAGGGTATAAAAGAAGAAAATCTAATGACATGGCCTCCTTGTTCACCTGATCTGAACCCCATTGAGAACCTGTGGTCCATCATCAAATGTGAGATTTACAAGGAGGGAAAACAGTACACCTCTCTGAACAGTGTCTGGGAGGCTGTGGTTGCTGCTGCACGCAATGTTGATGGTGAACAGATCAAAACACTGACAGAATCCATGGATGGCAGGCTTTTGAGTGTCCTTGCAAAGAATGGTGGCTATATTGGTCACTGATTTGTTTTTGTTTTGTTTTTGAATGTCAGAAATGTATATTTGTGAATGTTGAGATGTTATATTGGTTTCACTGGTAAAAATAAATAATTGAAATGGGTATATATTTGTTTTTTGTTAAGTTGCCTAATAATTATGCACAGTAATAGTCACCTGCACACACAGATATCCCCCTAAAATAGCTATAACTAAAAACAAACTAAAAACTACTTCCAAAACTATTCAGCTTTGATATTAATGAGTTTTTTGGGTTCATTGAGAACATGGTTGTTGTTCAATAATAAAATGAATCCTCAAAAATACAACTTGCCTAATAATTCTGCACTCCCTGTAGTGCGAACCACTTTTGTTACCATGGGAGATGGCTGCTTTGCAAATTGCAAACTGTGTGGAAAAGAAGTTAGCCTGGGAGAGTGTTGAGTCATCTCACCAGCTCCAGGATAAACCGACATCACTGCATGCACCACAAGGCAGTTTTATTAAGGGAAGAAGGTTGGGCCAGCAACAAGAGTGCAACAATCTCCTTATCACAACTGCAACACTACCTACTAGGAACAGCACTAAAAGCAGTAGTCAGGACAGGGAACATGGTATTGATAGCAGTTAGCAGAGCCTGCCACGCCTTCTGGCCACCACGCCTGCTCCTGACCTTCCTGCTCTGTGGTGGTCATTATCAGTTAAATTAAAAAATTATAGGGTTGCTGTGTCCAAGTGAATGTAAACTAGACTTGTGTAGCCCATTTCCTTGAATATTCATTGGCTGCACTATTCGGTATTTGGTTAATTTAACTATAGTAAATGGGAGCCGACCGTACAAAGCCTCATGTTAGCGCGGCCAGTGCTCTGGCAAGAAGAGTATTGGGTTGGTGCGCTCTCTAGCGCACAAAAGCTAAGTATTAACCCTTAATAAAAATTAAAGGAAACAAATAAATAATGACCTATTTTGTCAGTATTTTTTCATTTTCTTTCATTTTCATTGGTGCATTTATTTGGATATTTATTTAGTAAAAAACCAATGAATATCCATCTCTACTGTCTTTCATTGGAGTTGTATTTTTGTGAATAATGTACTATTATTATCAGAAGCATAATTCAGTATGGACTTGTATGGACAGATAGGTGAGAAAGTGAGGAATGTGGGTACTTCTTAGAATCAGGAAGTTGAAAAAGAAAGAGAGATGAAAAAAATAAGATGGTATGGAAAGGTTGTATGCTGGGGAGTGAAAGCTTAGAAGGGGAGACAATAAGGTGGTGGGAAAAGTTAGTACAAGTATATTGTTGATATTACTGTAAATATCAGATGTTTTTTTATTTCTATTTGAATCTTTCAATTGTTGGGATTTCATAGTACTGTAACTTTGTTGTTAAAAATGAATGTTTTGTGACCTTCCCATTAGTCATAATGCAGTTGAATGAATTTCATATCTGGCTATTCGGATGCACCAAATGTAATTATGAACAAAATTCTGACATCCTCAATCAGCCAAATATTCCAAACTGAATCTTTTGGAGGAACCAAATGTTCTCCCCATGCACATGTCTAACAATCCATATTTATTATATGGACAGTGCCGTGTGTTTAATCATTGTTTTTGTATCTTACAAATAAAAAATATTAAACGCAGGGTCTACCCAAACCTGTCATTGACAGCTTATAATTATTTTTAAATTATCTAAATAAACATTTATTTTTACGATAAGAAATAATATCTATATATCTATTCCATTGTGGGATCCAGCACTCACTTTCCATACAAAATACAACTGCCGGGGTGCCATTCAAAAAAAATTATTCACAATATATACTGTCCATGTTCAGCATGCACTCACTCCTTTCTTTAGAATAAATTGCCCAGGTGACTCCTCCATTTGTTTCATATAGAAAAAAGGCATACAGGAGGGAACTCACGGGTCTTTCCAATGAATTTTTTTTCTTTATTGGTATAAATCAGATCATTTAAAAGTATACGTTTCGGCTGATACCGACAGCCTTTTTTAAGACATTATGCTGAAGGGCAAGCATGGCTATTGGCTAGGAGGTGGAAATGTCACCTCATTAAAATAACTGAGCTATGCCATGGGCGGCCTGAGGCGCTTAGGCTAGGGCTAAAGCTGCAGCGAACTAAAGGTGCCTATTTATCTTTTTTTTTTAAATGATGAATGAAGGTCACCTTTATTTCTAGCTGTGGTAAATCCTAGTGTTTTTGAAATGCTAGAATTTACCATCACTTTAATATCCCTTTAAGTTTCCATTTAACAAGCTCAGAAAAACACAATTTAATGAGGCCTTAGCAAAGCCATGACAGAATTTTCACTGGTTGTTAGTTTAGCGTAAATGGAACAATTACATTAAACCATTGATTGTTACAGTGTCACATGAGAAACTTAGTTCTATGTGTAATTATGTACAAGGAATGTGACATTATATGGCCCTAATAACCACTATTTCATGTTAGATTTCACAACTTGTAAACTCTTACCAAGATGCAGAAATATATTTGTTTTGTTCTGGAACATATTGTGTAGAATATCAAAATGAACATTGACCTCAATTCCAATTAGTTAGAAATGACACCAGGGGCGGACTTACTGCCGGTGCAAGAGGTGCCACTGCACCGGGGCCTCGTACTAGAGGGGGCCAATAGTCAAAGCTGGAAAATAGACTGAGCTTGGAACAGAAAATAAAAAAAAAGTGCTGTTCTTTTTTTTATTTATTTTTTATTGCGCTGTTTATTTTACTTTTTGTGTCACTTTCACATGTTGCTTTTCCGACCTGTATGTAAAATATAAAGAGGAGTGGGTGAGGTCATGCTGAGTATTAGCATGTGTTCGGTTTTGTTTTTGCATGATTGATGGATGGGATGGGAATGTGATGATGACGTCATGAGAACGTTTGCACTGATCCGACTCTTCCGATGCTAACAGCTGGAGCATGCGCCACTTTGTGTGGACAATGGAAGGGAGCATCTGCTGGCTCAGTCAAGGACACAGTCACAGTGACAGGCATGTAAATTACCATACTATGACTGTAAATAGACACTGAGCTAAATGTCCTGAAGGGATTATAGGTACTTAATTGTATGTATGTGTGCATATATATACAGGGAGTGCAGAATTATTAGACAAATTAATATTTTGACCACATCATCCTCTTTATGCATGTTGTCTTACTCCAAGCTGTATAGGCTCAAAAGCCTACTACCAATTAAGCATATTAGGTGATGTGCATCTCTGTAATGAGAAGGGGTGTGGTCTAATGACATCAACACCCTATATCAGGTGTGCATAATTATTAGGCAACTTCCTTTCCTTTGGCAAAATGGGTCAAAAGAAGGACTTGACAGGCTCAGAAAAGTAAAAAATAGTGAGATATCTTGCAGAGGGATGCAGCACTCTTAAAATTGCAAAGCTTCTGAAACGTCATCATCGAACAATCAAGCGTTTCATTCAAAATAGTCAACAGGGTCGCAAGAAGCGTGTGGAAAAACCAAGGCGCAAAATAACTGCCCATGAACTGAGAAAAGTCAAGCGTGCAGCTGCCAAGATGCCACTTGCCACCAGTTTGGCAATATTTCAGAGCTGCAACATCTTTGGAGTGCCCAAAAGCACAAGGTGTGCAATACTCAGAGACATGGCCAAGGTAAGAAAGGCTGAAAGACGACCACCACTGAACAAGACACACAAGCTGAAATGTCAAGACTGGGCCAAGAAATATCTCAAGACTGATTTTTCTAAGGTTTTATGGACTGATGAAATGAGAGTGAGTCTTGATGGGCCAGATGGATGGGCCCGTGGCTGGATTGGTAAAGGGCAGAGAGCTCCAGTCCGACTCAGACGCCAGCAAGGTGGAGGTGGAGTACTGGTTTGGGCTGGTATCATCAAAGATGAGCTTGTGGGGCCTTTTCGGGTTGAGGATGGAGTCAAGCTCAACTCCCAGTCCTACTGCCAGTTTCTGGAAGACACCTTCTTCAAGCAGTGGTACAGGAAGAAGTCTGCATCCTTCAAGAAAAACATGATTTTCATGCAGGACAATGCTCCATCACACGCGTCCAAGTACTCCACAGCGTGGCTGGCAAGAAAGGGTATAAAAGAAGAAAATCTAATGACATGGCCTCCTTGTTCACCTGATCTGAACCCCATTGAGAACCTGTGGTCCATCATCAAATGTGAGATTTACAAGGAGGGAAAACAGTACACCTCTCTGAACAGTGTCTGGGAGGCTGTGGTTGCTGCTGCACACAATGTTGATGGTGAACAGATCAAAACACTGACAGAATCCATGGATGGCAGGCTTTTGGGTGTCCTTGCAAAGAAAGGTGGCTATATTGGTCACTGATTTGTTTTTGTTTTGTTTTTGAATGTCAGAAATGTATATTTGTGAATGTTGAGATGTTATATTGGTTTCACTGGTAAAAATAAATAATTGAAATGGGTATATATTTGTTTTTTGTTAAGTTGCCTAATAATTATGCACAGTAATAGTCACCTGCACACACAGATATCCCCCTAAAATAGCTATAACTAAAAACAAACTAAAAACTACTTCCAAAACTATTCAGCTTTGATATTAATGAGTTTTTTGGGTTCATTGAGAACATGGTTGTTGTTCAATAATAAAATGAATCCTCAAAAATACAACTTGCCTAATAATTCTGCACTCCCTGTAGTGCGAACCACTTTTGTTACCATGGGAGATGGCTGCTTTGCAAATTGCAAACTGTGTGGAAAAGAAGTTAGCCTGGGAGAGTGTTGAGTCATCTCACCAGCTCCAGGATAAACCGACATCACTGCATGCACCACAAGGCAGTTTTATTAAGGGAAGAAGGTGGGGCCAGCAACAAGAGTGCAACAATCTCCTTATCACAACTGCAACACTACCTACTAGGAACAGCACTAAAAGCAGTAGTCAGGACAGGGAACATGGTATTGATAGCAGTTAGCAGAGCCTGCCACGCCTTCTGGCCACTACGCCTGCTCCTGACCTTCCTGCTCTGTGGTGGTCATTATCAGTTAAATTAAAAAATTATAGGGTTGCCGTGTCCAAGTGAATGTAAACTAGACTTGTGTAGCCCATTTCCTTGAATATTCATTGGCTGCACTATTCGGTATTTGGTTAATTTAACTATAGTAAATGGGAGCCGACCGTACAAAGCCTCATGTTAGCGCGGCCAGTGCTCTGGCAAGAAGAGTATTGGGTTGGTGCGCTCTCTAGCGCACAAAAGCTAAGTATTAACCCTTAATAAAAATTAAAGGAAACAAATAAATAATGACCTATTTTGTCAGTATTTTTTCATTTTCTTTCATTTTCATTGGTGCATTTATTTGGATATTTATTTAGTCAAAAACCAATGAATATCCATCTCTACTGTCTTTCATTGGAGTTGTATTTTTGTGAATAATGTACTATTATTATCAGAAGCATAATTCAGTATGGACTTGTATGGACAGATAGGTGAGAAAGTGAGGAATGTGGGTACTTCTTAGAATCAGGAAGTTGAAAAAGAAAGAGAGATGAAAAAAATAAGATGGTATGGAAAGGTTGTATGCTGGGGAGTGAAAGCTTAGAAGGGGAGACAATAAGGTGGTGGGAAAAGTTAGTACAAGTATATTGTTGATATTACTGTAAATATCAGATGTTTTTTTATTTCTATTTGAATCTTTCAATTGTTGGGATTTCATAGTACTGTAACTTTGTTGTTAAAAATGAATGTTTTGTGACCTTCCCATTAGTCATAATGCAGTTGAATGAATTTCATATCTGGCTATTCGGATGCACCAAATGTAATTATGAACAAAATTCTGACATCCTCAATCAGCCAAATATTCCAAACTGAATCTTTTGGAGGAACCAAATGTTCTCCCCATGCACATGTCTAACAATCCATATTTATTATATGGACAGTGCCGTGTGTTTAATCATTGTTTTTGTATCTTACAAATATAAAATATTAAACGCAGGGTCTACCCAAACCTGTCATTGACAGCTTATAATTATTTTTAAATTATCTAAATAAACATTTATTTTTACGATAAGAAATAATATCTATATATCTATTCCATTGTGGGATCCAGCACTCACTTTCCATACAAAATACAACTGCCGGGGTGCCATTCAAAAAAAATTATTCACAATATATACTGTCCATGTTCAGCATGCACTCACTCCTTTCTTTAGAATAAATTGCCCAGGTGACTCCTCCATTTGTTTCATATAGAAAAAAGGCATACAGGAGGGAACTCATGGGTCTTTCCAATGAATTTTTTTTCTTTATTGGTATAAATCAGATCATTTAAAAGTATACGTTTCGGCTGATACCGACAGCCTTTTTTAAGACAATCACATTTTTGAAAATATTTTATTATATCTTTTCATGTGACAACACTGAAGAAATTACACTTTGCTACAATGTGAAGTAGTGAGTGTACAGACTATATAACAGTGTAAACTTGCTGTCCCCTCAAAATAACTCAACAAACAGCCATTAATGTCTAAACCATTGGCAACAAAAGTGAGTACACCCCTAAGTGGAAATGTCCAAATTGGGCCCAAAGTGTCAATATTTTGTGTGGCCACCATTATTTTCCAGCACTGCCTTAACCCTCTTGGACATGGAGTTTACCAGAGCTTCACAGGTTGCCACTGGAGTCTTCCACTCCTCCATGAAAATATCATGGAGCTGGTGGATGTTAGAGACTTTGCGCTTCCCCACCTTCCATTTGAGGATGCCCCACAGATGCTCAATAGGGTTTAAGTCTGGAGACATGCTTGGACAGTCCATCACCTTTACCGTTAACTTCTTTAGCAAGGCAGTGGTCGTGTTTGGGGTCGTTATCATGTTGGAATACTGCCCTGTGGCACAGTCTCTGAAGTGAGGGGATCATGCTCTGCTTCAGTATGTCACAGTACATTTTGGCATTCGTGGTTTCCTCAATGAACTGTAGCTCCCCAGTGCCAGCAGCACTCATGCAGGCCCAGACCATGACACTCCCACAACCATGCTTGACTGTAGGCAAGACACATCCCACAACCATGCTTGACTGTAGGCAAGACACACTTGTCATTGTACTCCTCACCTGGTTGCCACCACACATGCTTGACACCATCTGAACCAAATATGTTTATCTTGGTCTCATCGGACCACAGGACATGGTTCTTCAGCAAACTGTTTGCAGGCTTTTTTGCGCATTATCTTTAGAAGAGGCTTCCTTCTGGGACGACAGCCATGCAGACCAATTTGATGCAGTGTGTGGCTTATGGTTTGAGCACTGACAGACTGACCCCCCACCCCTTTAACCTCTGCAGCAATGCTGGCAGCACTCATACGTCTATTTCCCAAAGACAACACGTCTATTTCCCAAAGACAAGCACGTTCACTCAACTTCTTTGGTTGACCATGGCGACGCCCGTTCTCAGTGTAACCTGTCCTGTGAAACCACTGTACGGTCTTGCCCACCATGCTGCAGCTCAGTTTCAGGGTCTTGGCAATCTTCTTATAGCCTAGGCCATTTTTATGTAGAGCAAAAATTCTTTTTTTCAGATGCTCAGGGAGTTCTTTGCCATGAGGTGCCATGTTGAACTTCCAGTGACCAGTATGAGTAGGCTGACCATATTGCCGCTTTAAGAAGGAACACATATGAAAAATACATATGTGAGGGTTCTTATACAAAACCATTTCTTTAAACAGCCCTGATAACAGCCCTGACATATGTATTTTTCATATGTGTCCCTTTTTAAAGCGGCAATATGGTCAGCCTAAGTATGAGAGACCTTGTGACCTTGTAACACTAACGAGTCACATGACACCAGGGAGGGAAAATGGCTAATTGGGCCCAATTTGGACATTTCCACTTAGGAGTGTACTCACTTTTGTTGCCAACAGTTTAGACATTAATGGCTGTGTGTTGAGTTATTTTGAGAGGACAGCAAATTTACACTGTTATACAGGCTGTACACTCACTACTTTACATTGTAGCAAAGTGTCATTTCTTCAGTGTTGTCACATGAAAATATATAATAAAATATTTACAAAAATGTGAGGGGTGTACTCACTTTTGTGAGATACTGTAAATATATACTGTATGTATGTATATATATATATATATATATATATACACAGTATATAGGTAGTGGAGAAAAGGATGCACTCGCCAGGATTCTAAAATTGTTACCTTTATTACTTGTAACATTTTGGGGCATTACCCCCTTCGTCAGACATCAACAAAAATAACAACCATTGACTTACCCCCACCGTGTCTTATAAACCTTCACAAGTTCTTCAGAACTGAGCCGCAATCAGAAGCGATACTCCCACCGGCTGATGTCATCAGACGGCGACCCGGTAACCAGACTCCCTAGTGACAATAGACATCCCAGCATATGTGAACAAACAACATATTGTAATAACCTAAAAATCATACAACACGAACAGGCATGTAACAATCTGAGAATAGCCCACACCAGATAAACACCAGGTCAGGGTGATTGGCTCTACACGTCAAAACAGCATATTAAAGCTGACAGCCCAGTTGCCATGGCAACCACCATGCAAACAACTTCCTCAATCACATGATCATCAACACTGGGTAATGGCTAGAACAGCTAATCACAACCTGATCAGGACCGGTCCTCTGATGCTAAAAGTTACTAGAACAGAGGCAAAAAACATAAAATGATCGCAAACATTATCGTGCAGATATAGTGGAGACTATAAAGGCAAGAAACAAAAATCAAAAAACAAAAAAGATAACTAAAAACAAAACAAAACTCAGGAGTTCATATATGCAGGTCAAGATGTTTACAAAATTATGCTAAGAATTAACCTTAGCGCAGCAGCACATAAACAATACAGTCAAAATTCAGTCCTAGTCACGGTAGAAGCTATATTTATATATATTTAGACTATACACAATATTTAGACTATACACAATATTTTGACAACATACTCCAGGGGGCTATCCTGCAGAGGGCAGATTAAGACCAAGGGGTGCACTGTTAGACCCTTTGCTAGTAAACTAACCGACCCCTCACTAGTCCCAAGGGCACAAAAAGAGAGGCAGAAAGGAGAGAGCAAAAACGGAAACAGAAGCAGAAGCAAAAATTACTATTGCAAATACCAAAATAAACCAAAAAGACAAAGTCAGATTCAAAACAGTTTAAAAATATATAGAGATTAATACCACACATCAACAACAGAAATAGGAGGACCACCATGGTAGGAAATCCACCTAAAGGCACAGCAATCCACTGGGATAAAACCTCATAGGAAGCAGTGCCAATCCAGGTGTGAATTCATGCCATTTGGGGCCATAATCCCCAGCCTGTAAGTCCATCTGGCTTCCTTCTGGAGCAGGACCTTACCATTATCCCCCCCCCCCTCATGGTAGGGGTGGAACTTGGTCAATAATGGTATATTTGAGGTTAACCACCTTATGTACCTTCTGGACAAAATGTCTGGCCACCAGTTAGTTTGAGGTCCCTTTTTGTATTGACAATCTTATGGCTGACCTGTGATTGGCCATTCTGGTCCTCAAGTCATCTGTGGTTTTCCCTACATAGAAGAGGCCACATGGGCAATGCAGGAGATAGACTACATGTGTGGTAGTGCAAGTAAGTCTGTATTTCTGCTTGAATTTCATTTTCTTAGTTGGATGTGTGAAATATTGGCCTGTCTGCAGAGCACTGCAATCCAAGGCACCTAAAGCAGCTAGGTTTCGTAGTGTCTAGTCAGGTCTTATTCTAGTAGCTGGTATCTGTTATCACTAGCATATCACACAGTGATCTTGCTCTTCTATATCCAAGATGTGGTGGTATCATCTGTACACACAGAAGGGATCACTTTTTACTATATCCCAATGCTTGTCCAAGGCCGTTCTGATGTCTTTTTTGTCACTCGTAAATGTGGTGACAAAAGTGAGTTGCTCCTGCGGTGTCTTGGTTTTGACCACGGTCAATTCTTGGACCTGTTGATCCAAAACCTTTGATGGATACCCTCTTTGTTGAAACCTCATATACATCTTATCCATCTAGGCTGCAGCCTTGTCCTCGTCAGAGTTGTTGTGATACACCCTCTTGTAAACTATAAATAGGGTCAAGCGCTAAACCACTCCTACTAAGCCTAACTAAAATAACTACCTCCTCACTAGGTAGTTTAAATGGCAAATTAAACAAACAGTAATGTAGTTTGGCGCTTAAAGCAGTAGGAAATATAGATAGGTATCAAACTCTATATAAGTAGTAGCCTTCTACACAAAATCAAATTTCTTCTCAACAATAAGTTTCAACAGTGGATTTATGCATACATTTACAAATTTTATTTCTAGGGATACAATACAGTATCTAAAATCACATTAAATTCAGTCGGTCAAACCACATTCACACTTCTATACACACTATACTATACAATTCCAATATTGCAAAATAAATTTGCTGTAAAATATCAATTCAGGTTAAAAGTATCCAATTTCATAGAAAGTCTTCAATTTCATTACAAATGTGTAAAAAAGTTATAAAAAAATGTTCCGTGCTTGATTTTAGAATAGTTTCTCAATATAATAAGTCTTTTCGCTTTAAAGTCAGGGAATTCCCAATAGTGGCCTGCTGAAAAAGATAGTGGCCTGCTGAAAAAGGCTTTATAGGGTGCTCCTTACTAAATAAATATGTTTTCAACTGTGAGCATTAGCACCTGACCTTGTGATACACCCTCTTGCATTGGGACTTGGGTAATGACCTTTTGAGTGATGGTGGGTGCCCATTGGTGTACGTAAGAAGTGAATTACGATCAGTAGTTTTCCTGAACAGTGTGGTTTTGAGTCGACCTCCTTCCTTGTATAGACAGAGATCCAAAAAATGGATCTTCAATTTGTCAGCTTCCATTTTAAATTTTAGTGCTTGGTTCGCAAAGTTCAAATTTCTGAACCCTGGGTAGATGTTCAGTAATCGTGAGTGTTGGCCCTTTTTGTTTACTTTTTATATATATATATATATTTATATATATATATATATATTTATATATATATATTAGAACTGCAGAGTGTAATAAAAAGTAGAACTGCATTTAAAGTTAATCCTATAGAAATTAGGTTAGATTTCACTTTATAAACATACCCCATTTTATATTTGTGTATTACCAGTTAGCTCAAAATCTTTTAGGATACATACATCTACAACAGCTTAGAGTTTTGAGCTGTATGAGCTGTTCTAGATGTATGTATACTAAAAGATTTTGAGCTTCTGGTAATCTCAGTAGAATGGTACTGTCCAAGTTTTAAAAGGAAAGAAAATGACTTGTTCTGCTTTGAGAGATTTCTTTTTTATACTAAAAGATGCAGTAAAATAATAAAGGATAATTTGATATTTTTATAAAAAAAAAAGTTTTGAATTTGATTATTCTCTGATTTCTTGCTATTAATAGGTTGCATTTCCCATAGCTCTTGTTTAGGGTTTTTATTATAGGGCTGGCACTCCACTCCAGTGAAAAAATATAGAGCAAAGAGACTATGGGGTCAATTTATCTAAAGACCGCTGCTTCATAACCTGACCGCCTGCTCTCAGGCAGCAGACAGAAATCAACCCGATCGAATACAATTGGGTTGATTGACACCCCCTGCTAGCAACCGATTGGCCGCAAATCTGCAGGGGGCGGTATTACACCAGCAGTTCACAAGTACTGCTGGTGCAATGTTAAATGCCGACAACGTATGCTGTCAGCATTTATCGATGTGCAGCGGACATTATACGCTACATCGTACCATGTCCACTCGCACTATAATAAACTGACCACAAAGGCCCAATATAATTTATTGCCACTTTATATATCCTTATTTTCTGCAGTAAAGTACTTTTGCAACACACAGTAGAATGTCCTGCTGGGGAGGTTTACATGTATGTAATTGTGTCCCCAACAATTTCATACATAAATACTTTTTCAGCAGGACATTTTTCCATGTGTTGCAAAAGTATTTTACTGCAGAAAAATGAGGATATATAAAGTGGCAATAAATTAATTAGTGATAGAACTTTCAGTAAATATCCCCACTACGCCTCTCTCCTTGGGTTGCACATTCACCGGGACGTAAATCAGCACAAAAGATATAAGCTCTGTCAGAAACTAAATATCTTAGGACACAAATGCTGATGAATCTGAGATCTCAAATCTTTTGAGAGCTTATAACTTTTTCATAACATAACAATAACTTTTTCATGCAATATTTTTGTTGAATAATATTTATTAGACACTGTTATTACTCAGCCTGGGCTTGGGCTTTGTTCCAACCAATAAATTTGATTTATTTGAAACTATTGTTGACATAAATAGACTGGTTAGGGACTTGACCCTAAAAAAATTCTTTTGGGGATCTAGTAACCAAGAGGAAGGTTTGGAAAATCAAACTAGTAATGACTCACAGGTAACTAATGAGGCTCTCCCTAATATAACTGACATCATAGATTTCAAAGAAGGGATTGATTATTTGACCTTACATGAGTTAGGAGCTTCCAGTTCCCACTCAGAGTTCCCTGTTAAGAGGGAACATATAGGGTTTAGGCCCCAATCTATCTTTTACCCCACCAGAACCAGAGGACCCTTTATTGAAGCCTTCCATCGCAGGGTTGAGGAGGATCTGGTTAAACTCTCAGAACAGAGTAATAAGATAACACATAACCTGAGCCCAACCCAGAGATTGGCATTGGAACAGCTAGGGAAGACTGAAAATATAGTCATCAAACAAGCAGACAAGGGGGGCTGCATAGTGGTGATGGGGAGGGATAAATATGTTGAAGAGGCCTTGAGGCAGTTGACAGACACCCTGGTTTATAAAGAACTTAGCTTTAACCCAACGGAAAGATTTGGGATTGAATTGAGACATCTTTTGGATGATGGCTTGATGAGGGGGCATATTGACCAAGAGACATTTGATTATTTGATGGTACTTAAACCTGTTATCCCTATTTTTCATCACCTCCCCAAGGTCCATAAGACCTTGGAGTAGGTGAAGGGTAGACCAATTGTCTCAGGCATAGGGTCACTTTTTGAAAGACTTTCAGGTTGGATTGAGTCCCTTTTGCAACCAGTCATTCACTTCTTGCCATCTTATCTGAAAGATACCACGCATCTCATAAAAGCAATGGATAGTGTCGTATGGGAGAAAAATTGTACATGGTTAACAGTTGATGTGGTTGGCCTCTATTCGGCCATTCCCCATGAATTCGGCATTGAAGCCGTGAGGTATATGCTGCAGAATTTTAGCAATTACCATGAGGATTTAATCGAATATATAGTTGAGGCCCTTACCTTTCTCCTGACACATAATTATTTTAAGTTTGAGCATACTTTTTATCTCCAAAGACGTGGGACAGCGATGGGAGCTAAATTTGCCCCATCATATGCCAACCTATTTATGGGTTGGTGGGAACTGTCCCACGTCTTTGGAGATAATAACCCATTCAGAGATAGGATTAGATCCTATAAACGTTTTATAGATGATCTCCTTTTTATCTGGGTGGGGGAGATTGCTGAGATGCAAGACTTTTTGACTTATCTCAATTCCAACAGAGTGGGTTTGGAATTCACTGCCCAAACAGGGACAAGTACAATACCATATCTTGATGTGGTACTTAGGGGGGATCCTTTAAATGGTAAGGTCTCTACATCCCTATATCGTAAGCCTATTACCTCAAACTCCTTGCTTCACGCTAGGAGTAATCATCCCCGTCACACGGGGTTTGGGGTGGCCAAGGGGCAGTTCATGAGACTTAAACGGAACTGCTCCTTGGAAGAAGACTTTGCAAAGGAGAGTGAGACACTAAGTTGTCTCCTCTCAGAGAGAGGTTACTCACGCAAAGTCATCAATAGAGCCCACTTGGAGGTAACTAGGATGAGTAGAAGTGATATACTAAGGGGGAACACCAGGAAAAGGAATGGTTATGATTTAACTAGACCAACTCTGGTTACCACTTATAGCCCGCAGTTTAAGGACATTACCAGTATTGTCAGCAAACATCTACCTATACTGACAGCTGAGGACAGCTTAAGGGACTATGTGTCCAAAGGGTGCAATTTTGTCTCTAAGAGAGCATGCACAATTGGTAATTTAGTGGCACCAAGTGTACTAAGGGATAAAGAGAGGGCCAGCAGTAGTTGGCTAAGTGTGAAAGGGCATTTTAAATGCCACTTCTCTAAATGTATAGCCTGTAAGTACAGCAGAGTGACATCCACTTTCCAATCAGCAACTACTAATAGGTTTTTCAATTTGTCAAATTGTACAAATTGTAGAACCCCTTTTGTAGTATACTTGGTAGATTGCTCCCAGTGTAACGGACAGTACATAGGGTGCACCACAAGGGAGGTGCGCTCCAGGATCAGAGAGCATCTAAATGATATCTCTCATGATAAAGACAGCTCAGGCCTCTCACAACACTTTATCTCTGTGCATGGGGGCGATGGTACGTCGCTCTCATGGCAGGTTATAGAATGTGTACGAACACCACCTAGAGGGGGGGACAGAGCAGCACGCCTAATGCTGCGTGAAGCCTTTTGGATCTTCAAAATGAAGACAAGAAGGCCACAGGGCTTCAATATAGAGGGGGATATAATAAATTTCTGGAAGAGATAGTAGTTTTCCCTATTCCTTTATCAAAATTATAGGGTCCCCTATTTGATCAGTACAGTAGTGATTGCCAACTCACACAATAAATACATATATATAAATATGGTGCATAAACATGAAATCTTAGGATATTAGATACCAGAAATGTATATATTGCTAGTCAAGAAGGATAATTGATTTAGAATTATATATTAGTTGAAATAGGACAAATAAGTATTCAACAATGGGCTAATTATTATTAGCTCTTATGTTTTTTCAATTATACACAAAATTCAGAACTAGCAGAGAAAGTATGCATAAGAGCACTATTTGTATATATCTATGTGTATTAAATAAATTCCTTTATTTAAACCAATTAATGGGGTAGAGCAGACACATAAATAACAAGTAACTGACCAACTAGGGGTTAATCTCATTAGACTGAGGCACCAATAGGAGATTACCATCAGATTTAAAAGGCAGGAAGGAAGGGTAACAGGTCATGTTCATGATTAAGGGACTAACCGAAACATGTAGGACAGACCAGTTCCTGAAAATGTTCTGCCTATTCTTTTGATTTTAACTTCACTGTTGCCTAACAAGATGTTTTTATCTACACTTGGATATTAAAAAATAGTATGCTTACTTTGGAGGATCGCAGTGTATTTCTTTTTGCTTGACTGTTATTATTAGTTTAACTGTACTTTGTAATGAATTTTTGATGTGTTTTGTGCAACTTTTTAATTTCGCAAAACAATTAACCACAGCTCTGAGATTGCGATAAGGATTTTAGCCTAAATTGCTATTGCGCTCAACTTGTAATATGAGTGCAATTAAACCTGCGCGCAAACGATTGTGAAAACCCACACGCAAGCATTTGCGCGCCACTTGTAATCTAGCTTTAATCTGTCAGCACATATAGAATAGTAATGGCTGCCACAATCCAGCATAAAGGAAATAAGAGCATCACAGCATTGGGCGAGCAGAGGTAATGTATACAGGCTACTTCAATATTAACAGCAGCTGGGGGGTACTGTAGCTTGAAGTCTCATATGAGTTAGTGATATTGTTGAGTCATTGATTTCAATGTGCTGCACTAAGACAAGGAACTTAAAGCATTTACTAAACAAATATACAAAACGGATGCAAATAGTGAAGTTGATAAGAATAGAGAGTGGAAATAATTTCATGGTTCAATTAATCACATTAATACTACTTGGAACTTTGTTTCAGTGGAGCTATGTTCTACATGCAGGAACTTGTATTATAAAAAGTTGTAAAAACAGAGACTGTGGAGGAGTTAAGTTAAAAGCCTCACTTATTATTCTGTGGGACAATCTCTTTATCAAGGTGTAATCTCTTGATACTCAGTATATTGAATGTATTTGAATTAGTTCATTATTCTCCAGCTAGGTTTCTACATCAAAATAAAAGGATTTTTTTTTTTATGCTATGAAATAAAAAACAAAAGTGGATTAACAAAATCATAAATGTATTCAAAGCAGAAAGTTCAAGAGTTCAAAACTTTATTGTTGCTTCAACAAAATTTGATTAAACTCAGGATGAAATTTATAAAAAATGATTAATTAAACGTAAAAAAATTCAATATACATTTATTTATTTTGTCTGGAATTTTCCTATTACGTATTTACTCCTGAAAAGTGTTTTTTTCCCGCTGTTGCTCCAGAAATGATGTTGCAGAAAATTAAAGATGTTTGACATAATCTTAAATCTCCCATAAAGGCCCAGATTACAAGTGAAGCACTACTGATAGCATAGGGTGCGCTATCAATATTGCGGACCCACGCTATGAATAGCACACTGTCTGGAATTACAATTGAATGGCTAAAAATAATAACCAGAGAATGTTTAGAGCAACGTGACATCTTTTTAACTCATCCTATAACTTCAATGTATAGCTTGGCCTCGCTAAATGTCACTCAAATTAAGTTGTGAGTTATGTGTTTCACTCGAGCGTAACACATACCAGCCCTAAAAAGTTAACGCAATTGGAGACCTTACGTAGACCTGAAGAATTACTAGAGAATGTTTACAGCATTAGCGCTGCGGAATCTGTTGGCGCTCTACAAATAACCGATGATAATAATAATAATAACAGCAGGTGACATCTTTTTAGCTCATCCTATAATTTTATTGGATAGTGCAGCCGTTCTAAACAGCACTCAAGTGATAAGTTGTGAGTGATGTGTTGCGATCGAGCACTACATATGTCAGCCCTAAAAAGTTAGCACTATTGTAGACCTGAAGTAAAGTGTTAGGACTTAAATAAAATTATATTAAAACACACGTAAAGCATATTAAAATAATGTATTATACTCATATTTACACATATTAAAATAAAAATATATGTTTGTGTGATGTTTATTGCAGCTAGCCAATCATGGCTTGCTTGGTTTAGCGTTGCCATACAGCTTTCTTAGTTCATTGTGTTGGCATCACTTTTTCGAGTAACACATGTGAGCTGCCATCCAGATACCGTTCAACCAATTACAAGCCTTGCCAGATGGTCCAATTTGCATTGCCTTCTATGTAAAGAGCACATTTCCTAATATGTAGAGAGGGAGAAGGACCACTCTCTACCTTACCACACTACAGAAAATGAAATGGAAGCTGCAGAGGGAATGTCACACAACGTTAAAAGAATAAGGGATAACAAATTGCATGAGCGAAATTGAAATATCATGCTCGCGCTAACTTGCGCCCATATTACAATTTAAAAGTAAAAAAAGTAAATTTGCGCTCGCCAAGTTAGCGCAACTTAAGTCCTCGCCTAAAGGGTTATGGCTAAATAAAAGTTCCACCAAACACAACATAAATACATTAAAATAAAATGTTACACTTATATATATATATATATATATATATATATATATATACATACTATCTAATAAAGAATATTCATGTAGCTATTAAAAATAAAGGGCAAGATTACGAGTCACGCGGCAAATCAGTTGCAAGAACACTGCATGCGTTATGGCTTTTTCGCATTTGGGGTTGTGCAGCTATTACAGGTTGTAAAATAACTTATTTTGTGTGCGCTTTAAGCCATGTAAACTTAACAGACAAATAGCGTGCACTTTCTCGTATTCCCCATAGAAGTCAATGGAGAAGAAAAAGTTAAATGGAAAAAGTTAAATGGAACAAAGAATACAAGTGGGTGACTATGGATGTGACTGCGTTATACACCAACATCCCTCACCAAAGAGGTATTGAAGTACTAAAGATGGTTTTAACTGAAAAAAATAATTTCTCCAATGATCTAAGAAAATTTATTGAACAGAGTGCCAAATTTGTTCTAGAAAGAAACTATTTCCAATTTGAGGGAGACTACTACCTCCAAACCAGCGGCACAGCGATGGGGACCAGTATGGCCCCCAGCTATGCCAATATTTATATGGGTTATTGGGAGGAGACTTCTGTTTACAATAATAATCCCTTTAAAGATAATATTGTGTGGTGGGGGAGATTCATTGACGACATTGTAATGATTTGGAAGGGCAATGAAGAATCTATAAATGACTGTGCATTATGCTAATTTCAATGCAATGAATCTCTAATTTACACACAAAATAAACGACAAGGAAACTGATAGTAAACTGATAGTAATGGATACCTCGCCGCAAATAGTGGGCACCATAAGTCATGGGTTAATAACATCCCCTTTGGACAATTCCAGAGACTAAGAAGGAATGGTTCAAAGTTGGAGGATTTTGATAGAGAATCGGAGCTTCTAAAACAACAATTTCTGAGTAAAAGGTATAATAAAAGGATAGTAGAGACGGCCTACATGAAAGCAAGAAATTCAGACAGGAATAGACTTCTGGGTAGAGAAACACAGGAGACAACTCAAATTAGAAACATTAACACTAATATAATTCAGAAAAATAGAGATCCGAGATTTGTTACTACATACAACGAAGCAGCTCCGGAAACTAAGAAGAGCATCTTACGGAAATATTGGCCTGTTCTCAAACAGGACAAATTTCTTAAAAATAATATAGGTAATGGTCCAGTAATCACGTTCAGGAAAAACAAATCCTTGAAAAACCTGCTAGCTCCCAGCAAATTAAAGATAAAGAAAATTCAACAAACCTGGCTAGAGAATAAAAGCCAGGGATTCTACAAATGTAATTGAAAGAATTGTGAAGGCTGCTCCCATGCATATAATGGAAATAAACCCACACATCTAATTAAAATCTAATTCTAATAGTAAATATTGTAAAATTAATTTTCTAACGAATTGTAAAAGCGAATTTTGCGTATATCTATTGGAATGTGATTGTGGCCTCCAGTACATTGGTAGATCCAAGAGAGTCTATAAGACCAGATTGCTGGAACATATCAAAAACATTGAGGCAGGTTTTAAAGGCCATAACTTAGCTGACCATTATTGTAAACATCATAACAAAAATTCCATTTGTTTAAAAGGTACAATTTTAGAATTTATCCCACCTGATATAAATGGAGGGGACAGGGTAAAGAAATTGAGGCAGAGAGAGACCTTTTGGATACACCATTAAAATACATTGTATCCAATGGGACTGAATAAAGATATAGACATTGCGGCTTTTCTGTGAGAGAATTTATGGTATCTATTAAAATGCTCTGAAACAACTATAAAATTTCCCTCAATAATCATCATTAAATTAAATTAAAGTAAGTTCTCAAAGAGGAATTGTATATCTGATCTGAGAAAATACTGCTTTAGGTTTTACACAAAAGTCATGATAACAATTTCGATTGCTCTATAGATGACTGGAGTTAATTCTCAGCATATAACTCTAAGAACAATCAATATGCCTTTTTAGTTTTGGAGTTTATTTCGCTCCAATTCGTATTGGCCGCTACAAAATATGCTTCACACTAATTTAGGTAATGTATCTTTATTTCATAAAATCCCTACTAAACTGGTGTTGAAACCATAGTACTGATAACCACCAGTATTTTACTATTTAAGGCAGTGTAGTCAAACTTGCATTTGTTCCGTAGCTCCTATAATGGCAAATAAAAGCATAGCCAATATTACAATATTTATGCTTTGGTAACAATGTAAGCTTCTAATAATAAAGGTTTTTACATATGCACAGTTAGCAATAACCAGTATGATCGAGGAAACCCTATAAGACAGGCTTATCAAGGCATTTGAAAAAGCAAGTATTACAGCTGTCTTACAGCTATTGTGTTCATTTTAACCTCCATGGCGAACAAAAAGCTTATTAGCAATTGGGGTTACATACTAAAAGAATAGACACGGAAACATTGTCCATATTCAGAAATTTAGAATAAGTATTCCTTTCCAGCCGAACTAGTATAATTACATAATAGAGGGTTTAATTCAAAAGTCCATAGTATTTGGTCCGTGTGACGTTAACAGCTCAACAGACCTATCAGAGAGCAGCCGGCTTACACACCTCCTCCACGCAATCGGCGGGAGTCTTTAAAACTAAACCAAACAGCCCTATTCAACACCGCCTCTGATGAAAAGGTTTGTCATAACTTTGAAACGCGTCAGGCTCTTTAAGGTGTTGAAAGTGGCTGCTCATGTTTTTATAGGACTCAAGTGTTTATTATATACTCTGTGGAAGTTTTATTTGTATCTTAAATCTGTTCATGCTATATTTACAAGCTGACGATCTGAACTACTGCCAAATTATTTTAAGCATTGACGATACCTCATATAGGTTGAGGATATGTTTGTGAGAACCATTGTATCTTATAATACATTTTGTTTTGCTTAAACAATATCACGCTATGTGCGTTTTGTTTCCCTCCTCTGCATAAAAACTGAACGGGTGACTGGAGAGGGACCGGACACAGGGATCACTGAGAAAGAACCAGTGTGGAGCTGTTAGCAGGTCTCGGAAATAAGCTGCTCCTGGGAAAGTGTTACAACTATACCTCTGACAAATCGTCTATTCCTTACCTCATTCGATTGAGGGTTGCTGATGTAAGTAGAACCTGAGCCCATTATCAGGATATCTGGATGTAAAGAGGATTGTCTGAAAGAAATGCATTTTTTGCTATAAAGGACTTGTTTTCTGTATATATGGACGTTATTTTATATTGATTTTTATTCACTGTCTGGTATTCCTATAACTGTCATTTGATATCTGCACTATACTTTGCAGCTTTGGATCTTCTAAATGTGACATTTTCTATAGTCTAAATTTGGTAGGTTTAACTGGAAGTATTTGTCGATTTCAGGAGACTAGGTGATATATACATACCTAACTCACATATTTGTATCTTTTCTGCATATACTTTGTATTTACTATTTAACGTCAGTATATCACAGTGTACCATTGCATTAATATCATAATCATATCCCATTGATATTTGCACTTGTGAGTGAATCACACATTCAGGAGGTGTAGCGCTGTGTAGTATGCTACCATTTTTTGTTTTAGAATCTTTTGCCTTGCATTTGAAAGAGAGGGCTGTTCAGATACAAACTTTTTGTATACTCCAGCAGCTTTACCCCTTTACAAATATTGTTAGCACTAGCTCCTTCCAGTATTGTCTTTGCAATTGTAAAGACATTACTCCATAACTCTTGTTTATATATATATATATATATATATATATATATATATATATATGTATATATATATATATATATATATATATATATATATATATATATATATACAGTATATAGATGATAGATAGATATCTCAATATCTATATGCGAATATCCTCTTTAGATTTGAGTTTCTATTCTATTTCTCTTCTACTGACAATATGAAATCAAATTTTCTTCAGGGCATAATTATTTGGATCTTTATTTTGATAAATAAAAAATGAGTTAAATAACAAAAATTGGAATGTGAAATTTCAGATGAATAAAGGAATGTCAAACCTTCTAGTATACTTTGGAAATTGCTACAGTTAAAAGCCCAATCAAAAGCGCTTCTATTTTTTTAGCTCATATTATTAATCCAAATGTTATTTTTTTAGTGCTAAAGTAATATTCTAGGCTGCTCTAACATCTGCATGTCAGGAGTATGAAAGAAGTCTGCAGCAAAATATTAAAGGGCCATGATACCCAAATGTTTAAACACTTGAAAGTGATGCAGCATAGCTGTAAAAAGGTGACTAGAAAATATCACCTGAACATCTCTATGTAAAAAAGAAAGATATTTTACCTCAAAAGTTCCTCAGTAGCCACCTCCAATTGTAAAGGATTTCTAAGCAGCATTTTAGTGTGTCTGTCCTGGGACATCTGAAAGGATGAGCCTCGTGAACTATATTATTTCACCAATCAGGTAAATGAAGCTTACTATGAAATCTCATGAGAGTTAAGTGAAATCTCATGAGATCACAGTAAGAGTTCATGACCTCAGCACTGCTGATGCTGATTGGCTGCTGTTCATTTCTTCATTTTTTTTTTATTTTTACCTGCAGCTGGGAGCAGGTGAAGTATAACTTTTTACACAGAACTTACTCTGCTGAGCTGAGTAAATTCTGAGGTAAAATATCTTCCTTTTTTACATAGAGATGCTCAGGTGATATTTTCCTGTCAGCTTTTTACAGTTATACTGCATCAGTTTCAAGTGATTTAGCATATGAGTATTATGTCCCTTTAATCATTTTTATTTTTACATTTGATGGAGTTTAATTGTTGTGTTAATTTCTAAAAACTGATGACTGCTGAAAAAAACCTTGCATTAACTTTTTATTTTTATTTTTTTATATCTCCCCGACAGACACATGGTTTGTATAATTGCTGGCATTAGCCAATTTGTCCTTTCAATGTTAAGGATAAGCAGATACATCTTAATAAGGCAGATGTTTTATTAGTTTCATAAATTATCAATGCCTTTGCTCAGTTTTCTGAATGTATTTTACAAAATAATATATAGTGTTCTCTTACCTTTTTTATTGCAGAATAAAACATAAGTCACATAACAGATTTCTACAAACCTCTAATTTCATACCCTTAAGACAAATAACAGTATGTCCATAAAGATGACGTCTGAAATTATACTGACCCAGTTTTTATTTAACTAATATTTAAAACCATTTCCTAATAGCTGGTTTCTGAAAGTTAGGTACAGTATAAGCTTTGTAAGAACCACTAGTATTGAAGTATCGTATTAAAGTATAATATTTGGCAAGAACTATTTTATTAATATTTGTACTTTCACAATACAAAGACAAACTAAAGCATGAAACTAAACCATTAAGTTTATTTAAAAACACTCAAAAATAATTAAAATGGGAAAAAAAGAATAAATATAAAATAATTCTTAGCACCCACTATCTAAAAATGGTTGCAGAAGAATCTTAATTTCACAAAAAGGAATTAGAGTTAATGCTATGGAGTGTAGTGTACACAATATAATTAGACAACACATTGAAGAGTTAAAGTAATGGATTAAAATAACCCCCGCAATCAAAGTATGCAGACAGCTGACGTGGGATTTTATCGTCACAAAATGTATAGTGTTACAGGTCTGTAGATAGGGTAAATTCCCAACAATGTGTCCCACACAGTCTCTCTGTAACGATATCAAAGCTTAGAATCCGGTGATGCTGCTTGAATTGAAAACGTGCCGTTTGCATTTCTCTAGGGAAGTAGGTATCTGGAAAACAGAACACAAGCGCAATACAGATTCAAAGTAGCTTAACAGTTTATTGAAACAAACACACTGCCCATGAATGCACTCACAAGATGGAAGATAAAAATCGGCATGTAATAAATGTTAGCAGCCAGACTTCTGGAGGTCCAGAATGATCCCTCTGTACATCAGCTTGTAAAGTTAAAAGGCCGAACACCAAATTTAAAAACGAAGCATCCAAATGCTGGAACACCACAGACTCAATGCGTTTCCTCTGCCACCTTAGCAGACTTTTTAAAGATATTTTCAGAGTGTATGACAAGCTCTATGTCTAAACTGATTTGAAAACCCTGCATATTAACACACCCATTCCCTGATTGGGCTAAAGCATGTGACGTACCAACCAATCAGAAACGTCAAATCATTACCACACCCACTCTCTGCTTGGGCAAACACTGGGAGGCAATAGCCAATCTTGGACCTTCTTTCTGATATTGCGCCATCAAAATTCATCTATCTAGACAGCTGTAGTGCTAATAATAATGAGATGGTAAAGCGCAAATTGTAATCACTATCGGAAACAGAAAGGAATATTATTCCCAACAATAGATGTTACTAATTTGAAGACAGACTCTTATAACTTTTTTAAACGGTACCCCTATTTAGTTCCCCAATAGGTTATGGGTGTGTTATTAAAAATTTGTAATTCATTTGCACATTTCGATGCATATAAAATCAATCATAAAAAATCTGAAAATCTCTTGAAAAAGTCTGCTAAGGTGGCAGAGGAAACGCGTTGAGTCTGTGGTGTTCCAGCATTCGGATGCTTCATTTTTAAATTTGGTGTTCGGCCTTTTAACTTGACAAGCTGGTGTACAGAGGGATCGTTCTGGACCCCCAGAAGTCTGGCTGCTAACGTTTATTACATGACGATTTTTATCTTTTATCTTGTGAGTGCATTCATATGCTCAGTGTGTTTGTTTTAATAAACCGTTAAGCTACTTTGAATCTGGGTTGCGCTTGTGTTCTGTTTTCCAGATTAAGTTTATTTAAGCTTTTCCTTTATAGAAATATGCTTTGACAATTTTAGAATTTTTTTTTTTGTATAGTTAGGTAAAATATTAGCACAAATGTACTTTCACCCATGGAGAAAAAATGAAGGCGTCACTCAAGTCAAAATTAAACTTTCATAATTCAGATAGAGCAGCAATTTTAAGCAACTTTTTGATTTACTTCCATTAACAACATTTTTATTATTATTATAAAGCGCCAACAGATTCCGCAGCGCTGTCCATGGGTAACAAAGATTAAAGGACAGTACAATATGAGACACCAGACAAAATTTAACAAACAAATACAGGGGGAATTGGGAGCCCTGTTCCCGTGGGAACTTACAAACTAAATGGGTAAGAGGGTGAGCAACAGGAGGTGGGGACTGCAAAGGTGGGAATGATGTAAGTGTGAAGTTAGATGAGGGCAACTATTAGGCAACTGGAATTAATTTGTTACTGATTTGGTGATAGGCTTCCCTGAACAAGAAGGTCTTTAGGGAGCGTTTAAAGGAGGAGAAGTTGGGGGAAAGTCTGACAGCTCAAGGAAGTGCGTTCCAGAGGGTTGGTGCCGCACGAGAGAAGTCCTGTAGTCTAGCATGAGAGGAGGTGATGGTAGAAAAGGTAAGGAGTAGATCATTGTTGGATCTTAGGGGATGGGCTGGAGTATATTTGTTGATGAGTGAGTACAGGTATGGGGGGGCTGCATTGGTAAAGGCTTTGTAGGTCAGAGTGAGAATTTTGAATTTAATTCTGCTGTGAATGGGGAGCCAGTGAAGGGACTCAAAGAGGGGTGCAATGGATACAGAGCGTCGGGAGAGGTGGATTAGCCTAGCAGAGGCATTTAGGTTTGATTGAAGGAGGGAGAGGTGGGAGAGAGAAAGGCCATTTAGTATGTTGTTACAGTAGTCAAGCCGGGAAATTACTAGGGAATGGATTAGCTTTTTAGTAGTTTCAGCACTCAGAAAAGGACGAATTTTAGAGATATTGCGTATATGGTTGCGACAGGATGAAGAGAGCGATTGGATGTGGGGTATGAAGGACAGATTGGAGTCAAGTGTAACTCCTAGGCAGCGAACTTGGAGTGATGGGGATATAGTGGTGTCACCAACAATGATAATAAAGTTAGAAACTGGAGTTGAATTAGATGGGGGATTAGAAGAAGCTCAGTCTTGGACATGTTGATTTTTAGGTGGTGAGAGGCCATCCAGGAAGAAATGCCAGATAAGCAGTCCCTGATGTGGGAAAGGACAGAAGGAGAGAGTGCAGGGGTGGATAGGTAGATCTGAGTATCATCAGCATAGAGGTGATAGTTGAAGCCATAGCTACTGATAAGTTTACCCAGTGCACAGTCTTTTTTATAATTACATTGTTTGAGTCACCAGCTCCTACTGGGAATGTGCAAGAATTCAGAGAATATACTTATATGCATATGTGATTGGTTGATTGCTGTCATATGATGCAGTGGGAGTGGAAATAGACATAACTTTGAAATTTGAGAAAAGAGTAATCATATTCAGTAATCGGATCATAGTAGGTAGCAGTATCACCCAATGGTAGGTTATGCTGCTGGGCTATGTAAAGTAGGTAAGACATTCAATTTGGTGTTGGTATTGGATAATTAGGGCCACATTTGTATGAGGAAGATTTCAAAAAGATTGGGTAGCTAATATTTGTGTTGTGTGTTTTGATGCTGGCATATTCATTTAACCCCTACACCACTTGGTTATAGACATGGTAGCATAATTGGTCATGCTAGCTTACTGTTCATAATGGTTTTATGGACATTTGGGAAATACAAATATTCTAAAAAAACATCAGTCTCATTACTATTAGGTTCTCACAGATTAAATGACTGGTTTTGTGATAGGAATACTGGTTTAAAAAAGAGTAGTATTCACTGATTAGGAAAATGTATATTGATTAGCAGCAAGAATGCAATGTAAGTCATTGTTATTAATAGCTAAAAGCATTTTGGATATGGAACTGATTGAGATCAATGTAACTGATAGAGTAAGATATTGGTGTAGAACTACTGGGTATTATTATGGTACAGCTTTTATGATGTGTGTTTGGGACCTCATAACTTATTTTATAATACTTGTAAAATTTAATTGAAATTCAGTTAAGGTAAAAGCTAACTCTCTTGTAAGTAGAACCTGAAATAAAAATAATAGTGCAAATCACTTTTGTTAAATTTTGTTATAAAAATGCACAAATCACACGTGACACCATTATTATGTATTAATTCTATATGAACACTAAACTTTACAAAGAATCATACTAGACAGGACATCTTTCTTACTGACGCTACACATTAATATCTAGCACAGATACCTACCAGCACTAGATCTCCATATCTAGCAACTTAAAATCACTTTTGTTATATATATAGTAAATGTAAAACAGGCATACAATATCTCACAAAAGTGAGTACACCCCTCACATATTTGTAAAAATTTGATTATATCTTTTCATGTGACAACACTAAAGAAATGACACTTTGCTACAATGTAAAGTAGTGAGTGTACAGCCTGTATAACAGTGTAAATTTGCTGTCCCCTCAAAATAACTCAACACACAGCCATTAATGTCTAAACCGTTGGCAACAAAAATGAGTACACCCTTAAGTAGAAAAGTCCAAATTGGGCCCAATTAGCCATTTTCCCTCCCCGGTGTTATGTGACTCGTTAGTGTTAAAAGGTCTCTGGTGTGAATGGGGAGCAGGCGTGTTAAATTTGGTGTTATCGCTCTCACACTCTCTCATACTGGTCACTGGAAGTTCAGCATGGCACCTCATGGCAAAGAACTCTCTGAGGATCTGAAAAGAAGATTGCCAAGACCCTGAAACTGAGCTGCAGCATGGTGGGCAAGACCATGCAGCGGTTTGACAGGACAGGTTCCACTCAGAACAGGCCTCGCCATGGTCGACTAAAGAAATTGAGTGCACATGATTAGCGTCATATTCAGAGGTTGTCTTTGGGAAATAGATGTATGAGTGCTGCCAGCATTGCTGCAGAGGTTGAAGGAGTGGGGGGTCAGCTTGTCAGTGCTCAGACCATACACTGCACACTGCATCAAATTGGTCTGCATGACTGTCATCCCAGAAGGATGCCTCTTCTAAATATTATGCATAAGAAAGCCCGCAAACAGTTTGCTGAAGACAAGCAGACTAAAGACATGAATTACTGGAACCATGTCCTCTGGTCCGATGAGACCAAGATAAACTTATTTGGTTCAGATGGTGTCAAGCGTGTGGCGGCAACCAGGTGAGGAGTACAAAGACAAGTGTGTCTTGCCTACAGTCAAGCATGGTGGTGGGAGTGTCATAGTCTGGGCCTGCATAACTGCTGCCGGCACTGGGGCGCTACAGTTTATTGAGGGAACCATGAATGCTAACATGTACTAGGACATACTGAAGCAGAGCATGATCCCCTCCATTTGGAGACTGGGCCACAGTATTCCAACATGATAAGACCCCAAACACACCTCGAAGATGAGTACTGCCTTGCTAAAGAAGCTAAGGGTAAAGGTGATGGACTGGACAAGCATGTCTCCAGACCTAAATCCTATTGAGTATCTGTGGGGCATCCTCAAACGGAAGGTGGGGGAGCGCAAGGTCTCTAACATTCACCAGCTCTGTGATGTCATCATGGAGGAGTGGAAGAGGATTCCAGTGGCAAACTGTGAAGCTCTGGTGAACTCCATGCCCAAGAGGGTTAAGGCAGTGCTGGAAAATAATGGTGGCCACACAAAATATTGACACTTTGGGCCCAATTTGGACATTCACAAAAATTCACCAAACTCATGCAAAAGCTAATAGACAATGCCCCATATGACTACTTAATGCAATGATTAAATGAGAAAAAGGAACTCAAGACACTCACGACAGCTCCTTGGGAGGAAAAATTCCAAATAAGCACTAAAATAACTGAGCATATGCCTGAAACACAGGGGCCTCCTCGAATGGTACACACACAGATGGAGCTAGACACATTTCTTGGAATATGCAACTTAGAGCCGCAGTTCAAACTTCAAAAAACCTTTTTAATAAAACAGGTAACTGCTCAACACAAGAAATACAAAGAGCAACATACTGTAGAGGTCTCACAAGAGGACTTACCCTTGATGATTACAGACTCCCTGGGACTTCTGAGAACTACATCACAGGCTGCAACACAGATAACAGCTTAGAAGTTTATGACAATATGACCCCCATGCCAAACGGATGCCGAGTCAGCTATCTTTGATGTGAGGACAGGAGCGCCAACACCTAAGACTGGTCAACCGCACGTTCTTCTCCACATGGCCCATCTAAACTCAAGTGTTAAGCCGCCAAACCTACTGAACCAAAGCATCCTAATGGATATCTTTCATGAGGCACTTGAGGAAAAGTTTAAGGTCCTAGAGGAACTATTCAGCACAGCAGGATCCACAGCTTTCATGGACACACAAAACGGTAAAGAAAATTCTGACCCTTCATGCAAATTGCCATGGTCCGGCAAATATTCTCTACTAACTTTTTTTCCACAGCATTTATTATGGTCAGCTGGACATGGGGGGTTGACCAAAAACACATCTGACAATTGCCATACATAATGGTTGTTCATCAACTTAAGTTGTAAAAGTTTGGCTATTTTGCGTTATTGGGTTTTGAACTCTTTAAAGTTTATTCTTGTTTTTAAGTCTAATAAGATATTCTATTGCTTCACAACACAAATCGAAAGGCTGATAAAATGTTCAATGCTTCTAATCAATAATGCTAGTACTATGTTTATGTATAACACTCTAGACAGACAAGGATTTAAATTCTCAGATGCTCCATAAGAACACAAATGGTAATGCCATTTCTTTAAATAGTACATTTTTATTTCAATGTATGTTTCATGTAATTTAGGAATAGTGATACAACTTATATACTGCCACCTTTGTGTGGCCCATGGCCGGGGCTAACTGAGGATAAGGTAGATAATACAAATACCTAAAGCAACTTCTTACACTAAAAAATATAAGAACTAACGTCTAAACCACAAATCTCTGGAATATTTAAAACACCATTTTGTGATAGCTATTGTTTGATTGTTAACATATCCACCAGAGGGCGACAATATGCTTCCTTAGAGCATTGACAGTATCAAATAGACTAAAAGCAGGATAGCTTTGTTTTTATTTTACTTAGCCAGATGTAATTCCTCAATCCTATGTCCAAACATTTGTACTTCATTACCCCAGTAATGGAAATGTCACTTTAATAAAGAAGGCTAATTTCTGAGAAATGACCTGAAGATCACTTACATTATCCTGTCCTCAAAACTTTAGACTTAATACTATGCTTCCATGTACTCCAATTCATATTCCTTATATCTCCCTTAGCCTATTATTCTTTTTGTTACAATTAATAGCATGCACAAAGCGCTTCCTGAGTGTGACCTAGTTTAATAATACTCAGTTCAGTTTTGGTTAATCTATGTCCATACTCTATATCAGTCAGATTATTATAGCTCTTTGCCCCCCCCCCTAATTTTCCTCATAGAACTTATTCTATACGCACCCAATACTATTCATACTTGATTTATTAAAAGACCCAAGAGAGGTATGCAATGTTAATATTGGGATAATATAAGACACACAATGATGTAAAGAATGTTATCTTGTGTACTACTATTGCAATACATACATGTATGTCTTGTTTATTATTATTTTTTTATAGTTTGTACAGTGAAACTTTATACTGCAGTATTGTTGATGTTGATAATGTACATTCAATTTATGATGTGTATATTTATATAATCTAAATAAAGCTCAATTGAAAAAAAAAAAAAAAAAAAGGAAGCGGGTAGTAAAATTGTAACCTAAGTTTGAATGTCTATAAAATATATTTAAAAAAGCAAGTACACAACAAATGTTATATCCTCCATAGTGCTTACATGATTCAGCTTATACTATATTAATTTCTAATATGTTACCAACCACCAAAATAATTTTAAAGGCTAAACTAGCCCTCAGTAGATAAAACCATAAAAGATGCATACACTGACCTATTTAAAGTAACAATATCCAAATGGGTTGTAATGAAGGTGTTGTACAAACAGCATTCTCAGATCAATTTCTTCTAAAATGGACAAATTGTCCTTTGCCACTTCATAAGGCACATAATTCGGATGGCACTTTTTGTCATGTAAGAGAGTATTTCTTGATATGGGCTTCCTATATATACAGTATATCAGATCTTATAATCCCATCATCAGAACACTTTAAAGGAATATTAAACTGTGCTCCTACATTAAAAACAAATATGTTAAAGCAAAGTAAACATTAAACAGAATGTGTAAAAGTAATCACTTAGAATTTCTCATTGTAGCCCCTGCCCTCAGGAGATATAAGAGGAGACATCTTTTGAACTTAAAGGGATGGCATACTTGATTATTTATTTATTTTTGTTCTTCCTATACTGAATATGAGCAAAAAACCTTGCCTTCATGTAGAGACTCCAGCCTCCTTGTAGGAAAGTAATGGACACTGCACAAATAAAGCTGAAAATAAGAAATAAAAGATAAACTTTTTAAAATGAAGAACAATACATATTTCAATTGTTTCTATTAATTATAAAATCCATTGCATAGTGACTTTTTTATTAGACCAATGAAACAGACTTTTTGCCATCCCTTTAACGTGATATCCAAAATATTGTTCTACCTTCTATCCAGCTAATGAATAAATCCTAAACCAAAGTCCTTGGAACTGATCCATTCAATGAAATCCTGAATATCTTGTATAATCCCCTGCCAGATGAAGAACATGTAATCTGTGTAATGTTTATATATAACTATAGTCTGCCCAAAAGGGTTAATATTCCCATAGACATGTGACAGCTCCCACCTAAAGCTTGGCAGGGAACAAGCTTAGCCCCATAGCTGTCCCACATCTCTATTTGAGGGGGGTTTTATACCCAGAGATGTTGGGCAGCTATGTAGGCTACATTTGCCCTCTCTTACACCGGCCTTTTTATGGGTTGGTGGGAGCTGTCAATAATAGTTGTAGTAACGGTAAAAAAGCGTTTCTGTGTAGTATAAGGGTTTGTTCAATTCAGTTAACATGTAGTGCACATGAATGAAGTACAATATACACCTTAGTATAGTAATAAGCAGAAATGTAATTCAGTGTGATGTTAGTATTGAGTGGCTTTAAGGCAACGCTATCTTTCACTGTTACAGCCTAACGATTTATATTGTATTATAGTAGAAGCATTTTGGTGCATTTCATCTTTAAAAGCAATGGCCAAATCTATACAAAAGAACATATTACTTCTTTTAGATTTTTGTAAAGCATTTCATATTGATAGCCCTTAAGCTTGAGAAACCCCACTAAAAGAACCACACTCTGACTATTGGATCTTGGGATTAATTAGCTTGGTTTATATGTTTTGGGGAAAAACTGTATTTTAACATGATAAAGATGCTAAGCTACTTTCTCTAAAAGAGGATTAAGAAATATGAGAATTATGAGATCTAACTAAAGGGTTCGCATTGTGTTATGCATGATTCAAGCACAAAGAAATCTTTTAAGCAGATAATTTGTATAGAAAGGGTGTTTCAGAACAAATTTGAACCATTTCCATAAAGGATGAAATGTCCATTTTGTATGTGTCATCATTTTAGAAAAAGGAAATCTGCTATCAAGACTACTGCAAGATAAGTTAATACAGAGATAATGTTTACATTATAGGCTGATGGTTCTATTTCCAGTGCATATTTATTATTCTAATCAGTCATACTTCTTTTGCAATGTGCCATATGAAGAATAAAACTGACAATAAGATCACTACAATTCAGGTTAACTCAGGATCAGTGTGCAGATCTTGTATGCAAATAGCTGGTGGTTCAATTATCACTACAAGAACTTGCCTTTTGTTTAATAAGTCATATATCATGGGTGCGATCCAATATAGGTCGTAGTTTTCGGCGCAAGCGAGGGAACCCGCGCCGCCCGTAATTTCCCCTCGCAACTCGACCTATCCAATATACTGCGCCGTCAGATGCTAAACTGGCGTAAGTAGGAAAAACCTGCGATCAACTAAAATGTGCGCAAATACACATTTTAGTCGTCGCAAGTACTTACGCCAGTGTTTTGTTCACGTAAAGTCTCAATAAAGCGTAGTTTTATGCAAATTAGGCTATGAATTGTAAAAAAACAACGGCCAATTCTAAAAGATGCAACACGTAATTACGCCATTCAAAATTCATACATAAAACCATGCGCAGCGGCCATTTTCTTTAGTGTGTTTGGTTGGTTCTTGGAGCTACAGCACACTACAGTGAGTAGAGAGATTAGTGGTAAGAGTAGTGAGAGAGGAGCATTTCATTAAGTTAGTTAGGTCGGATTGTTGGATTGGTAAGCCTGTACATTTACTTACACTTTTCTTACATATTGCACACATTTTGCATACACACATATACAAAATACACAACACTTTTTTTTTTCTAACACCTCACACATTTTATTTATCTTTTAAAGTGTGATAGGCTGAGTGTTTGGTTGTGATTGTGTGTGATTGAAGTGAGAGTGAGTGTGAGTGTGTGAGTGTATGAAGTTTGAGGATGACAGGGAGAGCTAGGGCGGGGGGGAGGAGGGAAGGGGAGTTGCAGGGAGAGGATTATGGACAGGAGGAGCAGCAGGGTCCCCGTCAGGGAGTGAGTGGAGGGGGGAGAGTTAGAAGGGAGGATGGGAGTGGGGTTGCCCCAAGGTCAGGCACACTCAGAAGAGGGACAGAGGGTGCACATGGGGATAGAAGGGGGGAGGAGGGAGAGGATAGGGAGGAACCCACACCAGGGACATCCCAGGGAGGGAGCCAGGCGGGAGGAGCGCATGAGGTGCCCCAACTTCTCTTTTGCAGAAAACCTTAGTCCAGGCCGTCCTGGAGAACCACACTACCCTCTTTAGCCAAGAGAAGGGCAAAGGAGTTGCCTGAAGGCATAAAGATGCATGGCTGAGGGTCGAGGAGGCAGTCAACAGCGTGGCCCAGCAGAGGAGGAATGTGGATGGGCTCAAGAAAAGGTGGAATGACTGAAAGAGGCGGGTCAAGGAGAAAATGGGCCAAGAAGCCATGCAGCAGAGGGGAACAGGCAGTGGTCCTCACCAGGAGGCGGAATATAATGAGTGGAAGGAGCTCATTCGCAGGTCCCTGAGCATCAAAGCAGTCCGTGGACTTCCAGGGGCTCGTGACTCAGGGACTGCAACATCAGCACAGCATTCTGGTGAGTAACATCCCGCACACCAGAATTATATGTATTTGAGATATAACATCCTTTAATGTCACACATTCATGTACACAATGAGGAGCATGGTATTTGGCCTACTAACAAAAACATCTACAATTATATTTCACATTAAAGGGACATTAAACCAAAGCTTTTTATGTCATTATTCAGATAGAGAATACAGTTTTAAACAACATCCCAATTTACTTCTATTATCTAATTTGCTTTATTATTTTGTTATTCTTTGTTTATTAAATATCAATGCACATAGGTGAGCCAATCACATGAGGCATCGATGTGCAGCCACCAATCAGCAGCTTCTGAGCCTATCTAGATATGCTTTTCAGCTAAGAATATCAAGAGAATGAAGCAAATTAGGTAATGGAAGTAAATTACAAAGTTGTTTAAAATTACATGCTCTAGCTGAATCATGAAAGAATAAAAATGTGTTTAATGTCCATTTAATGCTACTTAACACATTGAAATTCATGATATGAGGTGGAATAGTGAAATACTAACATGTCTCGGAGTAACACAGGCCACAAGCCACATGTAGAGTTTTCAGTAAATGGACACTATAGCCATCACAATACTTTTAGCTCAAGAAAGCACGTTATGTGCCTACATCAGGCTAAAGGAAATTGTGTGACCATAGTGTCACTTAAAGAACACATTTTCTCCATCACTGACATGTACACATAACTATTATATGAAACACATACATGTATACTTTGCATATTAAAATCCCTCATATCACAAATTACAATGTGCACATGCATGTTATAGAGTTTGACATGAGAATGAGTATAGGCCCTAGCATGTATCAATGTACATTGTATGCCCACATGGATATATATATGATTGTACTAATACCTCTCATCATTTGACTCCTCCACAGAACCTCCTGTCACCAGGGTGCAAACGGCCATGCATCTACTGCAACCACCAGGCCAGAGGATGGCTCCAGCACAACCAGCAGGCCAGAGGATGGCTCCAGCACAACCAGCAGGCCAGAGGATGTCTCCAGCACAACCACCAGGCCAGAGAATCCCTCAACAGTATGCTCCCAGGCATGAGGTGGGTTGGATTGCCTCTGTTGAGGACCCATATGTCATGCCACCAAGATTTGAAGAGGAGCCCTGGCAGGAGCCCTAGCCGGAGGACTATTCTTTTGGTTATGAGGGGCAGCCAAGGCATCCCCAAAGGGTAGATGTCTTTCCCCCCCCGCCCAATATCAGGCCAGTCAGGACTTTTACCACCAGGACATACAAACTGGTCAGGCTGAGTAGTCGCACACCAGTCGTCAATGGGACTACCAGTCCACCCGGAGAGCTCCACCATCCGCTTCCCTTGGAAGAGCTCCAGCATATGAAGAGGAGCATATAGCTGTGATTTTTCCTCCTGAGGCACCAGCCAGCATTGTTCCTGCTAAGGCACCAGCCAGCATTGTTCCTGCTGAGGCACCAGCCAGCATTGTTCCAGCTGAGGCACCAGCCAGAATTGTTCCAGATGCAACAGCAGCTAGAGGTGAACCTGCGCCTAGAATCCCTGCTGGTGAAGAGCCTTTAGATCCTCTGACTTCTGCCCTGGGCGACAAATACATTGCCCTCCAGAGAAGGCAAACATCAACCTGCGAGAGGCTCACATCAACCTGCGAGAGAATGCAGAGAGACCAACGTAGGTTTTACAGGAGCCAACAGACTTTACTACAGCGTTCCATTGAGCTGCAACGGGACATGGCAGCATCTTTAAGTGGTATCGTCCAGAACCAATCTCAGATGATGAGAATTATTTCGGACATGCAGATGCAGAGTGACAACAGATGGCGGGAACAAAACCAACTGTTGGGTGTACTTCCGGGCTACACAGGGCAGGAGGTCAATCAGGCAACATGCACCGTAATGAGGAAGGATGTAAGTTTACAAAAAAGAAGGACTTCCTTGAGGCATCCAAATTAAAAGATAGAAATTTATTGGGACATCAGTAAAAACAAATTCAGAGCAAACGCTCCCTTTAGCAAGGGGTCGGGGTCACAGCTGAGCAAACCGCAGACATGTTTCGCATGTGTTGACACGCTTGATCACTGCTGTATGAGAGCTGTGTTTCTGGCCTCTATTTAAAGGGACCTTACATAGTTAAGAACAATCAGGTTAACCCTTTCCTGTCTCTGCTATTAGATAGAAGGTACACAAGGCTCATTATTGTATAATGGGGAATAAGATAGACCCTCAACTGTAATAATTCATGTTACTCAAATAGAATATAATTTTAAACTTGAATATTCCTAAACTGGGATTCCCTTAACAGTGCTAAAATAAGCTTTAATTTTTGGAAAGGACTTAAAGGGACAATCTATACTTGGGACCTGAGAAAGTTATATGAAATATTTTTTTATTTTTATATATATTGGATGGGATAAAGGAGATGTTTAGATAAATAGATTGACATTGCTTTCCTTGTTAATACCCTTCGGATGTCCTTTAGCTTCCTGACAATTGATGTCACCTCTTTGTACACCTCCATTCCACACCACCTAGGTCTAGCCGCAATTACTTATTTTAGGAATACATTTTCTAACTATAGCAAGGATGTTATTTATTTTTTGTTAACAGCTATAGAATTTTTACTTCAACACAATTTCTTCATTTTTGATGGGGATTGCTATCTCCAGAGGCGTGGCATGGCCATGGGGGCACAATTTGCCCCCTCCTATGCCAACCTTTTCATTGGTTGGTGGGAGGCCTGCCACGTCTATGGAGATGACAACCCTTTCAAACAGCATTTTGTTTATTATGGCCGCTATATTGACGACCTGTTGGTGGTGTGGAATGGAGATGAAAACTCTTTTGAGAACTTCCTTAGACATATTAATCTAAATCACATGAATTTGAAATTTACAGCAGAATGTAATAAAAACATGATTAAATTCTTGGACCTAGAGTTGGCAGTAGATCCCAATACTAACAAGGTAAATACGTCAGTTTATAGAAAACCCACAGGTGGGAACACTATACTCAACTTTAGGTTGTGTCATCCTTGCCATGTAAAAAAGGCCATACCCAAAGGGCAATATATAAGAACCAAACGTATCTGTTCTGACACAGTAAATTATGAAAATCAGTGCAAAATACTTGAACAGAGATTACTTGACAGGGGGTACCCTGAAAGCCTATTACAAAGCACAAAAAAGTGGTAGATCAAATACCCAGGGATAATCTTTTAAAGTATAAAAGAAAAAATCAACGGCACAATGATAAGCAAAATAACAAAGTAGTGTTCAGTACTCCTTACAGTCTTGAATTTAACAAAATTTGCAATATCATTAAAGAAAGTCTGCCAATATTAGCAGTGGACTCAGGTTTGGAAAAAGTGGCCAGTGAAGGCTGCAGATTTGTAGCCAGAAAAGGCAAAACAATTGGAAATATGATTGCCCCTTCTGAACTTCCTAGCTCTCATAATAAAACTTGGCTTCCAACCAAACTTGGGTTCTTTAAATGTAAAGCACAAAGGTGCAAAACTTGCAACCATGTAAAAGAAGGTTCAAAATTCAAATCAACCATCACTGGTTTTGAATATGATATTAGATTTAAACTAAATTGTAGATCAACCCATGTCATTTACCTTTTGACCTGTAGGGGGTGCCAGATCCAATACGTAGGTAGAACTAAACATTTACTGAAGGACAGAGCACTAGAACATGTGAGAGATATTGAAGATCCAGACATAAACACCCCAGTTTCAAGGCATTTTAAAAGCATGCACCAGAGTGATGCCACATTAATGTCTATTCAGGCTACTGACCATGTCCCTAAACACAGACGTGGAGGGGACAGGGAATATAAATTGAGCTATAAGGAAGCAAAATGGATCTTCCTATTAAACACTAGACATCTGAAGGGTATTAACAAGGAAAGCGATGTCAATCTATTTATCTAAACATCTCCTTTATCCCATCCAATATATATCTAAAAAAAAAACATTTCATATAACTTTCTCAGGTCCCAAGTATAGATTGTCCCTTTAAGTCCTTTCCAAAAATTAAAGTTTATTTCAGCACTGTTAAGGGAATCCCAGTTTAGGAATATTCAAGTTTAAAATTATATTCTATTTGAGTAACATGAATTATTACAGTTGAGGGTCTATCTTATTCCCCATTATACAATAATGAGCCTTGTGTACCTTCTATCTAATAGCAGAGACAGGAAAGGGTTAACCTGATTGTTCTTAACTATGTAAGGTCCCTTTAAATAGAGGCCAGAAACACAGCTCTCATACAGCAGTGATCAAGCGTGTCAACACACGCGAAACATGTCTGCGGTTTGCTCAGCTGTGACCCCGACCTCTTGCTAAAGGGAGCGTTTGCTCTGAATTTGTTTTTACTGATGTCCCAATAAATTTCTATCTTTTAATTTGGATGCCTCAAGGAAGTCCTTCTTTTTTGTAAACTTACATCCTACCTCATTACGGTGCATGTTGCCTGATTGACCTCCTGCCCTGTGTAGCCCGGAAGTACACTGTGGATCTACTGTTTGCCTTGTGTGCCGGAAAACGGAGGCGCGTCTGTCTGGGCTCCAGGAACGTCGGTCTCTGAAAATAAGAAAGAAACTAGTGCCCACTGAAGATTACGCTACCGGTAAAGCACGAGCCCCAGCAGTTGGTAAGCGCCACTCTCTATGTTCTATCAACTGTTGGGTGTGTTGGTGGAGCATTTCACACACCAGCAGGACATTGCCTCCAGCCTCTCATCTGTGGCAAGCACTCCTGCAGAATCCTCTGAATCATCCTAAATCTTGTCCTCTGTTATTTAACATATAATTGTCATCCACATCCATGTGAGGGGTGTTTTAGTACACTAATATTTTTGAAAAATATAATAAGGCCTGTGTGGAAATGGCCCAGAAAAGGTAATATCATAATGTTTATGACATATTCATGTTCTCTAAACCACATTAAATAGTTGTGTATGAAGGGTACATATAGTGATATTCACTTTTAAGATGTAAATCAAGGTTTCTCACATCCAATAGAAATTGACCCATGTGCAGGGATAGGCACGAGCCAAGGCTGTGGCGGACATTTTCTAAGGTAAAGAATTTTAGTGAAGGACACCTTGCCTATCCCTGCACATGGGTATATATATCTAAATAATAATGTTTTTACAGAAGGTGTGGAGTGGACATAAGGTATAAACATCCATTTTCATTCCTCGAAATGATAGTCAATAAATCATAGTGACCAAAACATGAATTGAACTAATGATATATTTTCAGTAATTAGGGTGGTTAAGGGAATGGGGGTGGGATGTAGTAGTTTCACTTACATGCAGTGGAAATCCACAGTATGTAAATCGATGACCAGCTGCAGCAGGGGCCGCACCATCACCATGGACCTCAGCAGCAACTATAGAATCAGCATGTGTAGACAGAACAACAGGGGATTGTAGGGCTTCCAGCACCCCTTGTGCCCCATGATGACCCCTTGTGCCCCATGATGACCCCTTGTGCCCCATGATGCACCCCTTGTGCCCCATGATGACCCCTTTTGCCCCATGATGACCCATTGTGCCCCATAATTGACCCCTTGTGCCCCATGATGCACCCCTTGTGCCCCATGATGACCCCTTGTGCCCCATGATGACACCTTGTGCCCCATGATGACCCCTTGTGCCCCATGATTGACCCCTTGTGCCCCATGATGACCCCTTGTGCCCCATGATGACCCCTTGTGCCCCATGATGCACCCCTTGTGCCCCATGATGACCCCTTGTGCCCCATGATGACCCCTTTGTGATTGGTTTGACAAACTTGCAGGGGCAGGAATAATAAATGCTTTGACGAGGTTAACTATTTGTGATCAAGCTGCTGATATGTATGTTGTTAAGCATGCACTTGTTAGGCCTTCAGAGAGTTACGTTGGTTTCTAAGTCAGTGCAAGGGTTGCAGCGCCTTCAATTTGTGGCGAGATGAGAATGGAGTAGATTTCCTGAAATCTGCGTGCGTAAGTCCTTACGCCGTATATTGGTACAGTATATTGGATACCAAACTGCGCGTGTTTTGTATGTCAGTCTATGGGCCAAAAAACGACGAGCGAAGGCAGAAATATACGCGCGTAACTTCTAAGTTACGCCGTATATAGGATACCATACCCACGCAAATATTGTTACAGTTGAGGGTCTATCTTATTCCCCATTATACAATAATGAGCCTTGTGTACCTTCTATCTAATAGCAGAGACAGTAAAGGGTTAACCTGATTGTTCTTAACTATGTAAGGTCCCTTTAAATAGAGGCCAGAAACACAGCTCTCATACAGCAGTGATCAAGCGTGTCAACACACGCGAAACATGTCTGCGGTTTGCTCAGCTGTGACCCCGACCTCTTGCAAAAGGGAGCGTTTGCTCTGAATTTGTTTTTACTGATGTCCCAATAAATTTCTATCTTTTAATTTGGATGCCTCAAGGAAGTCCTTCTTTTTTGTAAACTTACATCCTTCCTCATTACGGTGCATGTTGCCTGATTGACCTCCTGCGCTGTGTAGCCCGGAAGTACACTGTGGATCTACTGTTTGCCTTGTGTGCCGGAAAACGGAGGCGCGTCTGTCTGCGCTCCAGGAACGTCGGTCTCTGAAAAGAAGAAAGAAACTAGTGCCCGCTGAAGATTACGCTACCGGTAAAGCACGAGCCCCAGCAGTCGGTAAGTGCCACTCTCTATGTTCTATCAACTGTTGGGTGTGTTGGTGGAGCATTTCACACACCAGCAGGACATTGCCTCCAGCCTCTCATCTGTGGCAAGCACTCCTGCAGAATCCTCTGAATCCACACAACCCAGGAGAGGCAGGAGAGCCACTCCAGGCACCTCAGCCCCCTCATCTAAGAAGCCTAAAAAAAATTTGTTATATTTCATCCTAAATCTTGTCCTCTGTTATTTAACATATAATTGTCATCCACATCCATGTGAGGGGTGTTTTAGTACACTAATATTTTTGAAAAATATAATAAGGCCTGTGTGGAAATGGCCCAGAAAAGGTAATATCATCATGTTTATGACATATTCATGTTCTCTAAACCACATCAAATAGTTGTGTATGAAGGGTACATATAGTGATATTCACTTTTAAGATGTAAATCAAGGTTTCTCACATCCAATAGAAATTGACCCATGTGCAGGGATAGGCACGAGCCAAGGCTGTGGCGGACATTTTCTAAGGTAAAGAATTTTAGTGAAGGACACCTTGCCTATCCCTGCACATGGGTATATATATCTAAATAATAATGTTTTTACAGAAGGTGTGGAGTGGACATAAGGTATAAACATCCATTTTCATTCCTCGAAATGATAGTCAATAAATAATAGTGACCAAAACATGAATTGAACTAATGATATATTTTCAGTAATTAGGGTGGTTAAGGGAATGGGGGTGGGATGTAGTAGTTTCACTTACATGCAGTGGAAATCCGCAGTATGTAATTCGATGACCAGCTGCAGCAGGGGCCGCACCATCACCATGGACCTCAGCAGCAACTATAGAATCAGCATGTGTAGACAGAACAACAGGGGATTGTAGGGCTTCCAGCACTCCTTGTGCCCCATGATGACCCCTTGTGCCCCATGATGACCCCTTGTGCCCCATGATGCACCCCTTGTGCCCCATGATGACCCCTTTTGCCCCATGATGACCCATTGTGCCCCATAATTGACCCCTTGTGCCCCATGATGCACCCCTTGTGCCCCATGATGACCCCTTGTGCCCCATGATGACACCTTGTGCCCCATGATGACCCCTTGTGCCCCATGATTGACCCCTTGTGCCCCATGATGACCCCTTGTGCCCCATGATGACCCCTTGTGCCCCATGATGCACTCCTTGTGCCCCATGATGACCCCTTGTGCCCCATGATGCACCCCTTGTGCCCCATGATGACCACTTTGTGATTGGTTTGACAAACTTGCAGGGGCAGGAATAATAAATGCTTTGACGAGGTTAACTATTTGTGATCAAGCTGCTGATATGTATGTTGTTAAGCATGCACTTGTTAGGCCTTCAGAGAGTTACGTTGGTTTCTAAGTCAGTGCAAGGGTTGCAGCGCCTTCATTTTGTGGCGAGATGAGAATGGAGTAGATTTCCTGAAATCTGCGTGCGTAAGTCCTTACGCCGTATATTGGTATATTGGATACCAAACTGCGCGTGTTTTGTATGTCAATCTATGGGCCAAAAAACGACGGGCGAAGGCAGAAATATACGCGCGTAACTTCAAAGTTACACCGTATATAGGATACCATACCCACGCAAATATTGTTGTCGCCGGCTTTTGCGGGCGACGATTTATATTGGATCGAGGCCCATACTTTTTTCTTAATTTTCCTTAATGTGGAAACTGGTTTACAGATTAGGAGGCATAACATTTGCTGTACTTGTGCTCTATATAGAAGTAACATGGTTTAAATTACATAAACCTCTTAGCTGCAATACATTTCCTTAAAATGAGATGAAGATAAGGAGTATATTTTTATATATGGTTATTGATATTCACATTTGATTGACATTTATGAATCAAATGTTCAAAAGTAGATCATTCACAAAATTAAACCTCCTCATCCCAATTACATTTTTTGTGACATTATTGTATTTTCTATACTATTAAAGCGACATAAAAAGCCTAAATATTAGTTTCATGATTCAGATAGCTCATACAATTTTAATCAACTTTCCCATGTACGTCTTTTATCTAATTTGCTTCATTCTCTTGGTATCTTTAGTTGAAGGAGCAGTGATGCACTACTGGGAGCTAGCCAAAAACAAGGTGCATATAGTGTATGTTACATCCACCAATCAGCAGCTTCTGAGCATACCTAGGTATACTTTTCTGTTGGCGCTCTACAAATACCTGTTAATAATAATAACAAAGGATACAAAGACAACAAAACAATTTCGAAAATAGAAAAAAATTGGAAAGTTATTTAAATGTGCATGCTTTATTTGAATAATTAAATTAAAAATGTGGTTTCATGTTCCTTAAATGGCATTGTTAATGATATCACTTTTAACATCATCAGTGACATTAACAATAATATCAGTCTTAAAGGGACAGTAAAGTTAAAAAAATCTTTCATGATTTAAATAGGGCATGTAATTCTAAACAACTTTCCAATTTACTTTTATTACCAATTTTGCTTTGTTCTCTTGGAATTCTTAGTTGAAAGCTAAATCTAGGAGGTTCATGTGCTAATTTCTTAGACCTTGAAGACTGCCTCTAATCTGAAAGCATTTTGACAGGTTTTCACCACTAGAGGGCGTTAGTTCATGTGTTTCATATAGATAACATTGAGCTCAGGCACGTGAAGCTCCTAGGAGTCAGCAATGATTGGCTAAAAATGCAAGTCTGTCAAAAGAAATGAAATAAGGGGCAAGTTTGCAGAGGCATAGATACAAGGTAATCACAGAGGTAAAATGTGTATTATTATAACTGTGTTGGTTATGCAAAATTGAGGAATGGGTAATAAAGGGATTATCTACCTTTTTAAACAACAAAAATTCTGGTGTTTACTGTCCCTTTAACATCATACATGACATCACCTACATCACTAAAGATATTACAGATTAAATTACAGTTGACTTCATCAATGACGTAATTCTTGGCATAACACATTTTACGATTCATCATTATTGTTGGCATCACACATAATAGAATTAATATTATCAATAATGGCATTATACAATTATACAGTGGATGTACGGTGTTGCCTGCTCATTCACCGCAAAGCCAGTCAGACATGGTTCCTAAATTGGGAACCTCATCTGCCCATGGCATAATACATAGGGCCTATATACTGTTTAGGACATATAAGGAAACATAAGAAAAGTTCAGGCTTTTAAATGCTGGAGATTGGGAACAAAATAAAGCTTTGGGTATGAATATATATGTAATGTATTTCTAAACAATAATTATTAAATGTTAGATCTGACTCATTTCTTATTTATATTTATATAATCTAATTGTTTAGCAGATGAGCTCCTCATGATTAATTTAAATACATACTAAGAAAGTATATGGGTGAGTTTATATTTCTAATCTTCTCAGGTATGCAGTTTATGATTACATTATCTTTAAACACCAAAACTAGAAATTACATTGCTGAATATATTTAATTCTAGATTTTTTTTATCTGGCTCAACATACAAACTTCTGCATTTTTTGAAGTTTGTATGTTTGAGTAAGAACTTTAATTATAACATGTTTTTGCATACAAATATATTACAATCAATGCCATTATTACAACTAAATGACTAATACAGCTCAAGATTTTTTGCCTTTATAATGATAATTTAATCTTGGATAATGTATCTGTATTTAGAACGATAAGAGAGACACAGGTGCCAATATGGCCTAGTATAGCAGGAACAGTGGTGATTAAGTGCCAATGGTAAGAGAGGTACTCACAATAGTTGTAGCATCTCCCTTGATGCTATAGGAGCAGGATGGGGTCAATTCAGTCACCCACCAGACTTAATAGGAGGCACTCGGGACAGTGTGTGGATCCAAAGGTCAGCCAAGGTCCGGAAAAACCCAAATGAAATCCCTTAGCAGAAGGGACAAATCATAGAAATGATGGTAGCAAGTGTTCCAAGTTAAAAATTGGTTTATTAAAAAGTTAAAAACACAGGCGACGCGTTTCTCAGCTCAAGGCTGTTTCATCAGGCTTCATACAATATTATAGAACACTTGCTATATATATATACCATACATCTAATTACAAACGATTGGACTCACATGGTGATGGGAGGGGCCAAGGTGAACAGATGGTAACCTATTGGCCAATCGGAATGTTAATAACAATAAAGGTCATCAAACATATGTTAAAATAAATAAAAACACATCTCATTTGTTTCTGTATTTGATAATGAGTGGAATCAAACTATATAAAATTCGTAATTGGTAAAAATAAATATACAAATAAATAAACAACATGAACCTCTATTTCATATTTGTGCATTAGGCATCTCGGGTTGTGACATTAGATCAATATAACGCACATAGTATATCATAAAACTGAGCTATACAAATATATAAACATACCCAGAAAGCTTTTACAGATCGGATGATTCCTAGATGTTCTCACTGTGTGTTGCAACTAAAATCTGTATACACACAGTGGCGATGAACAATGTATCAAAATGATGATAAAATCGTAGTCGGCGTGTAGCTGAACCCATTGCGCATGATTAGCTGAGGTTTGTCAATCACATCTAAGTCTGTTCTTTAATTGGTCTATAGGGAAGGCGTTACGCATGTTAATTCATACGATTAGTGAGACTTGTCCCTTCTGCTAAGGGATTTAATTTGGGTTTTTCCGGACCTTTGCTGACCTTTGGATCCACACACTGTCCCGAGTGCCTCATATTAAGTCTGGTGGGTGACTGAATTGCTCCTATAGCATCAAGAGAGATGCTACAACTATTGTGAGTACCTCTCTTACCATTGGCACTTAATCACCACTGTTCCTGCTATACTAGGCCATATTGGCACCTGTGTCTCTCTTATCTTTCTAAATACAGATACTACACCTATGCGGGAGTTTGGTCTGCTGGGTGACTGTAATAGATCCCAGACTGTCTCTACATCTCTGACTGAGGTGCTTTCTCAAATGTGAGTTTATTCCTCATATACTCATTAATTTGTTTTGGATCAAACAATATTGGGCCATGTGGCGCATCTGTCTCCTCTTGTCTTTGTAGATTGCTGCTTTTGGATCCCGGCCTGGATCTCCACAGATTGCTGCCTCATCCCTTTATCAGAGACTCCAATATATTATATTATCTCTTATAGTGTATTATATTGGTAATGGACTTATATTGACATTTGTATTAGTAATTTCATCACTCTCTGCAAAGACACATCTGTGAACATCACGTATACTATATCTTTGCTAGACCTACAATATTATTATTATATTATTTAATTAATACATATATTTTTGCCCTTTTAGGACTCTCTATATTACTATATTAGGGCGCCCCCTCTCTGTTTGATTGTTCCTAAGATTCACTGTTCTCAGTGTGTCTGGTTTTTGGCCACTAGGGGCAGTCAACCTTATTTACTTTATATTCAATATGCTATCAGCACTAGAGAGATCCAATAGGAGGATAAATAATAGTGGTTTGGATACTCCTGAATCTAACAATGATAATAACAACTCTGATCCCTCCATGCACACTTTGTTTAATAGACTAGAGGGTTTGCTGAAAGCTGAACACAGACATTGGTGGGACTCTGAAACGCTTAAAAAATATAAAAACAAAAAACAAATACCTAGAGGACTTAGAGTATTAAAAAACTGCTCTTTTAAAGATGACTCTGGGGTGCAGAAAGAATGGGAAGATGCCCTCAATGTCTGTGGCCAAACTTTCTTGGATATTCTTATTAAACATACAAAAGCAAATACTTCCGGCGCACCCGGCAGCAGTGAGACTTAATCTCAAAAAAAACACACAGCAAAATAAAAGTAAGTAGATATTTATACCTGTTTATTTGGAAATTCCTTCTCATATATAATAAGGCATAACAATATCCAACAGGTAGGATTGAAAAGCAGCTGTAGACAGGCAGCAAGGTAGAAAAAATAAAGACTGGTCAGACGCGTTTCCTTGTGTTACATCCTCAGTGACCATACTTACTACCCATGGTACACTGCCTTAAATACAGGTCAGCTGAAAACTCACAGCAATCAATTAATTAATTAAAGTAAACTTAATCCTTTAAGGCAGGTTAGCATGAGCAAAGTATGTGTGTTTAACCACAAATTTTTGTCCTGACACAAATACTCTAACTAACAGAAAATAAGACATAATAAACATCCTAAATGTAAGAATATGGTACTATTATATAAATATTACATTAAATGCAAATGTGAATAATATACAAAACAATAACTGTAATAAAAATAAATTAAATTATTAAATTATTAAATAATGTCTTTTAATCTGAAAAATTATAGAAAAGTTATAGAAAAATTTCAACAATTATGCTGAGATTAGTGAACACTAAAAAATAAACTTAAATTTATACTATTGATCTACAAATAGTTTTACATCCCAATCAAAGTTTAGACCTGCTGGCACCCTAGTGCCCAACTGAAAAATCCAGTAAACTTCTCTTTTACTGAGAGCAATACCTCTATTGCCACCTCTTGGGTGCCTGGAAATAAGTTGGATCGCCTGGAATGTCAGCAGTGAACTGTCAGAGTGGTGATGTTTTTTGAAATGCAGGGAAATAGGAGTAGTGGACTCTGGATCATCAATTGAGCGTAAGTGCTCTAGAAAGCGATCTTTTAACGCACATACTGCCTGTAACACCCCCTGCAGGTCAAAAGGTATATAACGTAGCAAGAATTGCACGTCATATGTTCTCGAATTTCAAATGTCTTTTGATAATTCGTAGATGTAAAAGTGGTACCAAAAGATGCAAAAGCACAAGACTTACACCTTTTACTTCCACATTTGTAAAACCGGGTTTAATAGAGAGCCAGTTTTTTTGAGTCTGTTGACGTGGCAACATAGAAGGAGACAACATGTTCCCTAAGGTTTGTGCCCTGCGGGACATGAAGCAAATGCCCTCCCTAACAATATCTACCAAACTTTCATCCGTAGTCAATATGGGGAGAGCTTTCCTGATTATGTCACAAATCTTGCCATATTCCATACTGTAGGAAGTGATAAATTTTAATTTATTAAATTTATCAGAAGCCTTAGATTTACCTGACAAAAATAAGTCTGTTCTGTCTAACTGGTCAACATCACTTTTAGTTTGGAGTAAAGCTATACGTGAATACCCTCTCTTGACTAATCAGTCAAATCACTAGAAAATGTTTTTCATAACTTGTTGAGCTTGTGCAATTACGTTTAACCCTCATGTATTGACTTTTGGGAATGGATTTAATAGTATGATGTGGATGACATGATTTAGCATTCAAAATTGTATTTCCAGCCATCGGTTTTCTGAACAATTCAATTTCTACACAGGATTTTTGAACATTTGAATTTAATTCAATATCCAAAAAAGGAATTGAATGTGGATTACTTTCCATGGTAAACTGTAAATTAAGTGAATTGTTCTGTAAATATTTGAGAAACGGGTCAAGAAGGTCTCTAGGACTTTTCCAAATCAACAAAATATCGTCAATGTAGCGACCAAAAAAATGTATATAATCTCTGAAGGGGTTCCCATCTCCATAGACGTGGGACAACTCCCACCAACCCAAATATAGGTTGGCATAGGAGGGGGCAAACTTGGCCCCCATCGCCATCCCACGCCTCTGGAGATAGAAATCCCCCTCAAAAAGAAAATAATTATGGGTCAGCAAATAGTCAACTGAGACCTCAATGAACCGCGTCAATGCAGTATCATAAGTAGAAAAATTGTCCAAAAGGAATTTGATTGCCAAAGCACCCTTGTCATGAGGAATGCAAGTATACAAAGAGACCACGTCAATTGTAACGAACATAAAGTCCTCCTGCCAAACTAGGCTCTCAATTTGTCTGATAACATCAGACGTGTCTCTTATATAACTCATAAGGCTCAAGACCAAAGGTTTCAAATACCCATCTATCAATTCGGAAAGTGGCTCATTCAATGAGCCTATTTCTGCCACTATGGGTCTACCAGGTGGACTGGTGGCGTGTTTGTGAACCTTCGGCAAGTAATGAAATATTGCCGAAACTGGGTGCTCAGTATATAAGAAGTCAAAATTAGCCTGTTTGATAATGCCATCACTCATGGCTTGCTCCAAAATAATCTTTAATGCTGATTTAAAATAGAATACAGGATTACTTTTGAGTTTCTCATATACTGTAACATCCAAGAGTTGTCTGTAAGCTTCACTTAAATTATCTTGACGATTAAGAACCACCACCTTACCACCTTTATCAGAATTACGTATGACAAGTTCATGCTTGTTTTTTAATTCTTGAATGGATTGAAATTGTGCTTTAGACAGATTAGCTTATTAAACATAGACAGAAATTGTACACTGAAGTAGGTATGGAGATTGATCAAATCCAAAATGATCTAGAGAGATTTAAGACTCACAATGATTTTGAAAAAGAAAGGAAAGTAGCTTATGATCACTCAGAGGAATATCAAAAAGAAATTATCAAAAAGAAAAATAAGAAATTTGTTAGGGATGATGGAGATTATTCGAAGGGTGAGGTTTACACCTTCAATCGTATTATGAATAGGAGAAATAATGTTTACTCTTCAGATGAAAACACTAACAATACTGTACCTAGACATATGAATGAGAGGTCTAATACTAATAATCTATATAGAAGACAGAGTAATGAGCATGGTTTCAATCATTTTAATATGGACACCAATACACAACTTAGATTCCATCATTCTGAACAGAACACTTTTAGGAATGAAAGGGTACATTATTTCAACAAATCAAGACAACAGGATCAAATTTCTGCCAGAGGCAATAACAGACATTTACAACCCCACAATGACACATATTTCTATTCTGATAGACCTTTTAATAATAGAATGGATCAAAATGATTCAGGTTATAATAGATCTAATTCTTGGAATAGGTCTAGTGAACAAAACTATGGAAATAGACATAATAACTACACTAGTGAACAAAATTATGGGAACAAACATAACCACCATACTTCCCAGCATTATCATCACTCTCACAACTCACCTAATCATTACCCTTCTAGATCAGTAAATCATAATTATTATGATGTTCCACGGCACACACCTACCTTCACACATGAGGATAAATCTATACCTAAAGAGAGGACAAACTATAATCCACATAGAGTTCAAGATCATAATTATCAACCAAGAACCACTTACAAACCATTTGAGTCAGAAAATAGATATCACGCATTAAATACGGAAGGTCAGCAACCAACTAATAATCCATCTACCTCATATGATGAGGAGCACTGCCGTACCCCTTTTTTAGAGGTGGGCCTGAACCATCCAATAGAGCAGTGGTCTATGTCCCCCAGACCACCGCGACAAAAAAGAGCACACGTAAACGGGGAAGCAGAGGAAGATCCTCAACCGCCAAAAAAGAAAAACTATTAAAGTACAGAAAGGGTATTTTCAATCTGTCAAACCATGAGTTATCCAATGACGAGATTAGAGTATTAGGGAAAGGGCTATCGTTTTGTCCCTCCAATAACTTGAATATGTTCCAATTATTTGTAGATGTAAACAACTTTACAAGAAAGTTGTCCCTTCAAAAATACTTTGCGGAGAAACTACTTAAAAACACTGTTAATAGGCCTATTATTGTAGATGCTATGAATGAACGCCTTAATGAAGGCCTAATTGTATATGAACCTGACACTCTTTTGGAACAATTAACTGAGAAATATATCCACACAAACTTCAAACCAAGATCTAATTTCAATCCTCCTAGGACAAAAAATTCACATATAAGTATATACCAGTCAATGGTCCTAAAAGATCTCGAAAGATTGCCCAAGAAATTTAGATATAAGAACAACCTAAGTCCTGGGGAACGCCATGCCCTGAATTTACTGAGTACTAATAAAGATCTAGTAATCCATCAAGCGGACAAGGGTGGGGGTATCGTGATTCAAAATATACAAGACTATATTCTAGAGGCAGACAGAATTCTGAATGATGCCAGCCACTATAGGGTCCTAACGAAAGATCCTACCCCTCTATTCTCCAAACAACTGTTCTCCCTTCTTATGGAAGGATTTGAAGAAGGTATTCTCACTAAGAAAGAAAAGGACTACTTATTTCCTAAAAATCCTAGTGTAGCCTTTTATTAACACCTTCCTAAGATACACAAGGATACGTCCAATCCCCCGGGTAGGCCTATAGCGGCTAGCATCGACAGTCTTACTGATCATCTGTCTGCCTACGTAGATTAATTTTTAAAGAAACATGTAGTTACCCTACCCTCTTTTATAAAAGATTCTACCGACTTACTCAATAAACTGGCGAATTTGGGAATCACAAAAACTGACCCAAATCTCTGGGGGATAACGAGCAAGTTGTACTCTAATATTCCTCACGATAAGGGTCTGACAGCTATTCAATCCTATTTAGAGACTGACATTTACATGCCCTCAAAACAGCAATTATTCATTATTGAATTGATACGATTTATATTACATCACAACTATTTTTTATACCAAGGACAACATTATATACAGATTAAAGGTACGGCCATGGGCACCAGATTCGCACCCAGTTTTGCAAATCTTTATATGGGCAAATTTGAGGAGACCCATGTCTATGGGTCTACTATGGGTGCGAGTCTGGTGTTCTATGGCCGTTATATAGACGACCTCATATTTATATTTATGGGTTCCTATGAGGAAGCCTTATTATACTCATTGTCTTTAAACACTAACGAATTTGGTTTAGTGTTTACTAGTAATATCCAACCTACTAGGATAGAATATTTAGATTTGTCATTACATTTTTCAGAGACTGGCACTATAATGTCCGAAACCTTTTTTAAAAAAGTAGTTTGTAATAGTTTTCTTAATTTTAGCAGTAATCACTACCATAGCTGGAAGAAAAACGTGCCATATGGACAATTCAGGCGTATTAGACGCAATTGTAGTACGATAGAAGTTTATATCAAACAGTCTCTCATATTAAAAGATAGATTCTTGGAAAAAGGTTACCCACTAGATCTTGTGCAAAATGGATACCTTAGAGCTTTAAATGACGATAGAAATAAGTACTTACTAGCTACCAATATTAACGATAATAAAAAAACTAAGTCACAATCCACTGATAAATTTAAAACACCATTATTCATAACAGGTTATAGCAATCAATTTCGAGAAATCAAACAAATTATCTCCAAACATTGGCCAATAATTTGCGATGATCCATTTCCCAAAAATCACATTTCCTCAAAGCCACGAGTTGTGTATAGAAGGGCCCCCACATTGAAGAATAAATTAGCCCAGAGCAAAGTGGTTAGAGATAAAAATAGGGGCCACCATCAAAATTTGGGGCTCAATATGACCTTTTTGGGCAACTTTTTACCCAGACATGGGCTATTCAAATGCCTTAAATCTAGATGTAACATGTGTAGAACAGTCAAAAGTGGAACCAACACTTTCTCCTCCAACTGAACAGGTGAACAATTTAAAATTAACAAAAGGTTGTCATGTGAATCTATTTATGTAGTATATCTCATCAGCTGTGTTTTTTGGGGATCAATACGTGGGACGTACTGGGTGTGCCATTAGTAAGCGGTGGAGTGAACACACCTATAATATCAAGGAAATTCCTCAAGCATAGCCTCTCCAGACATTGCGCTTATGCACATAAAGGTAGTTCTAAAACACTTTCTATACTACCCATTGAACAAATTTCCCGAAATAGCTATAACCCTATGCTCACTCTGCGTCACAGAGAGACCTACTGGATTCATAAATTACATACTCTAGCCCCTGATGGTCTAAATGAATGTGTCGATCTAGCCGCATTTGATTTAGGAGACCTTTTTCCACTACTTACCATCTTCCTTTTTTATCGGACTTATTTAGCATCAATAGTACCCTATACCACACATCCTTTCCTCTTTTCACTTTATCAAATATAATAGAATAGTTAGTTTATATTACCACACACTGATTATTGTACTAATCTCAATATCACCCTTATTTGATTTAATACTATCATAGGTAGCATATTAGAAACTCTATAGTCCACCATTCACACATATCACTAGTACAGTATCATATTTATTATTGTATTCTTCACACATTAAATCAGACATTCATTTTACTCTTTACACATCATATCTGATATATCACATTCAATTCTCACCACATAGATGATATATAGCCTTATATAATCGTCGTAATCCACTTATTAAACTATTACATAGGTTGTTATTATAGATAATTCATACACTTGTATTGTCATAAGTTAATTTAGTTACCTATTTATTGTACATCATGTACATAGTATTTAATGTATGTGTATACCTTCACCCCACTGTGATTGACTTAATGATTTCACATACTACAATTAATCGATATATACTCTGATACACTAATATATCAATTACGTGGGCTACATAATCTATATAACACATTTAGGAACACTAATATAGCTCTCCAAAACTTGCGCCGATAAGTCCATCTGCATGTAGATGTGTTTGTGAGATATCACTTATCATATACACTCACTTAGGAAACTCTTAGCACTTACTATCTATCCTCTCTCTAGCATTTAGGAAGTGGCCCTTTTAGGTGTTTCATTTATATTTGTATTTAGATATATATAGGCACATATACATGGCTGATGGAGTCATGTTATTTTCTTTTTCTTTTTCATATTCAACAAACACCAACATTCTAGCGTAATATTTTTTGTCACTAGGACTAGTGTTTTATAATGTACTCATGACACTCACATACTTATTGAATTTTATTAATTTGTTGAATAGAACATGAGCATAAAACTTCTTATCTAAGGAATTAATCCCGAAATATGTTTGTGTTTACCGATCTCGAACACGCCCCTGCCTGTAACACTAGACATGGCAGTCCTATTACCAATTGAAGGGCCTGGTTTAATGAGCCAATCATCATATCAGACACCCTATAATCTCTATCAACCAATCACTAAGTGAAGCACCGGTCTAATGAGCCGAGGAGGTTATAATTTGACAGCTGTAATTACCCACGAGTATTTGTTTGTACTGGGGCGAATCAAATTTATAGTACATCTTCTATAAGGATATTGAGGGAAAAAGCTGCTGCGGTTTTAGATGGCAATAGACAAGAAATATATATATATATATATATATATATATATATATTTTTCGCTCATAACACTGTCCATTGATAGGCTCAAATGTCGCTGTGCACCGACACGACATATAACCACTCCCCCCTTTCCATTACAAGTCTCACTAATCGTATGAATTAACATTCGTAACGCTTTCCCTATAGACCAATTAAAGAACAGACTTAGATGTGATTGACAAACCTCAGCAAGTCATGCACAATGGGTTCAGCTACACGCCGACTACGATGTTATCATCATTTTGATACATTGTTCATCGCCACTGTGTGTATACAGATTTTAGTTGCAACACCCAGTGAGAACATCTAGGAATCATCGGATCTGTTAAAATCTTTCTGGGTATGCTTATATATTTTTATAGCTCAATTTTATGATATACTATGTGCGTTATATTGATCTAATGTCACAACCCGAGATGCCTATTGCACAAATATGAAATGGAGGTTCATGTTGTTTATTTATTTGTATATTTATTTTTACCAATTGCGAATTTTATATAGTTTTATTCCACTTATTATCAAATGCAGATACAAATGAGATGTGTTTTTATTTATTTTAACAAATGTTTGATGACCTTTTTTGTTATTAACATTCCGATTGGCCAATAGGTTACCATCTGTTCACCTTGGCCCCTCCCACATGTGAGTCCAATCGTTTGTAATTAGATGTATGGTATATATATATAGCAAGTGTTCTATAATATTGTATGAAGCCTGATGAAACAGCCTTGAGCTGAGAAACGCGTCTCCTGTGTTTTTAACTTTTTAATAAACCAATTTTTAACTTGGAACACTTGCTACCATCATTTCTATGATTTGTCCCTTCTGCTAAGGGATTTCATTTGGGTTTTTCCGGACCTTGGCTGACCTTTGGATCCACACACTGTCCCGAGTGCCTCCTATTAAGTCTGGTGGGTGACTGAATTGACCCCATCCTGCTCCTATAGCATCAAGGGAGATGCTACAACTATTGTGAGTACCTCTCTTACCATTGGCACTTAATCACCACTGTTCCTGCTATACTAGGCCATATTGGCACCTGTGTCTCTCTTATCGTTCTAAATACAGATACTACACCTATGCAGGAGTTTGGTCTGCTGGGTGACTGTAATAGATCCCAGACTATCTCTACAGCACTGACTGAGGTGCTTTCTCAAATGTGAGTTTATTCCTCATATACTCCTTAATTTGTTTTGGATCAAACAATATTGGGCTATGTGGCGCATCTGCCTCCTCTTGTCTTTGTAGATTGCTGCTTTTGGATCCCGGCCTGGATCTCCACAGATTGCTGCCTCATCCCTTTATCAGAGACTCTAATATATTATATTATCTCTTATAGTGTATTATATTGGTAATGGACTTATATTGACATTTGTATTAGTAATTTCATCACTCTGTGAACATCCCGTATACTATATCTTTGCTAGACCTACAATATTTTTATTATATTATTTTATTAATACATATATTTTTGCCCTTTTAGGACTCTCTATATTACTATATTAGGGCGCCCCCTCTCTGTTTGATTAATCTTAGATAATGTCTGTTTTTGTGCAGTTTTAGAATTTTATTGTACCCCTTTGTAGGTGTCTGTAAAAATGTCTTAATATAATGCAAGAGCTGTGGAACCTGTTGGAGCTCTAGAAATAAATGATGATAATAATAATATTAATAATACTAATAATAATGATGATATAATAACTCAATAATAATGCTTATTAAACATTCTTCAGAACAGTGCAATTACAGCTAGTGATTTCTAAAATAGTACTTGTAACCTACAGTATAATTTAAGGGATAGGAAAGTCAAAATTAAATTGACATGATTGTGATAGAGCATGTAATTTTAAGACACTTTTAAATTCACTTCTATTTTCAAATGTGCTTTGTTCTTTTGGTATCCCTTGTTGAAAAAGAATACACACATATCCTACACTAGTGGAAGATGCAGCTAATTGGTGCCTGCACACAATTGTCTTTGTGATTGTCTGACTAGATGTGTTCATCTAGCTGTGCCAGTAATGCAATGCTGTTCCTTCAGCAAAGAATAACAAAGGAACAAAGAAAATTTGATAATAGAAGTAAATTGGAAAGTTGTTTTAAATTGTATGTTCTATGAAAATCATGAAAGAAAATTGTGGGGTTTTCTGTCTCTTTACCATATTTAGAATTAAACATTTGAAGTCATATGTAAATTATTCAAATGTAACTTATTTTTTTACACTCACACAGTTCTCCCTTTTATTTGGCTAGATACAATATTTTATTAAATCGGAGAATTGATGAGCCCTGACATTAACAACACAACAAAATGAGGCTAGTGGTTGCTGCTAGGTGATCATTATTACTGCAACGGTCACCTAGTCCTAGTAGATGTAAGAACAAGAAACCCATTATTTAAATAGTGAGACCCCCTTTTTAAAATGAGGGGTCTAAAGCTACAGTATATATATCTATGGTGAGGGTTAATCAGGGTCTCTTTAATGTTATTAAAATACAAAAAACCCCCACTAATTTTTAAATGGAAGGATTGCTTCTTTCAAATGAGGGGGTCTTGTCCCCATGTATATATTGTGGGGGGGAAACAGAGTATAGCCCACACACTGATTTGTTTCATATACCAGTGTGGTACAGGTGTACAAGTGGTGGACAGGTGGAGAAGTCACCCCTTATACAAAAAAAACACTCATTTAAAGGGACACGGAACCCAAATTTTTTATTTCGTGATTCAGATAGAGCATGCAATTTTAAGCAACTTTCTAATTTACTCCTATTATCAATTTTTCTTCATTCTCTTGCTATCTTTATTTGAAAAAGAAGGCATCTAAGCTTTTTTTCTTGGTTTAGAACTCTGGACAACAATTTTTTATTGGTGGGTGTATTTATCCACCAATCAGCAAGGACAAGCCAGGTTGTTCACCAAAAATGGACCAGCATCTAAACTTACATTCTTGCATTTCAAATAAAGATACCAAAAGAATAAAGAAAATTTGATAATAGGAGTAAATTAGAAAGTTGCTTAGAATATCATGCTCTATCTGAATCATGAAAGAAAAAATTTGGGTTCAGTGTCCCTTTAACTACTGCTGAATGTGAAAACCATTTTTACAGCAATAACCTGATTCTTAGAGAGACATGCAAACTGACTTAAAACGGCAGACACTCCTCTTTCAAATAAGGAATCTCTTGTTTTTTATTAAATATTGTGCGGGGGAAATGCCCTTTCTTAGGCACTCATTTTGTGTGACATCATCATCATACAGAAAGTGATGTTATCATATGTCACAACAGACCACAATGGCACTAAAAGTAACAAGGCATCCCCTCTTCATTCATTCGCCAATCACTGGTGAGCAAAACTGTACTGTACAAGTGAATTATATAGTTTTGCTCTCCCCATTCAAGATGTTTATTGTATCATTATAAACCATCACTATAAATTTAAGATTTCATGTAACAACTAGACTTAGCAAAACAGGGGAGGAAAGGGATTTGGGAGTACTTATAGATAACAAGCTAATGCTGGGTGCACAATGCAGGAGAGTGGCTTCTAAGGCTAATAAGATACTAGCATGTATTAAAAGAGTCATTGATGCAAGGGAGGAAATCATAACTCTGTCATTATTTAAATTCCTGTTAAGATGTCACCTTGAGTATAGAGTACAGTTCTGGGGACCAACCTCTAAAAAAGACATTGCAGACTTAGAAAAAGTTCAGAGAACCGCCACAAAACTTAAAAGGGGAACAGAGAATTTAAGCTATGAGGAGAGGTTAGCCAAAACTGGGTCTGTTTCTCTAGAAAAAATGGCGCTTGAGAAAAAAAAAAGAGGTCACAAAGTAAAGCTGGAGAAAAGGTGATTTAATCTCCAGCAACATAAATGTTTTTTCACAGTAAAAGCAATTCAATTGTATAGTTCATTACCTAAGGAGGTAGTAAATGTCAATACCTTAGATACATTTAAAAATGGTCTAGAACCACTTCTCACTAGAAACAGAATTCAGGGATATGATCTTTGATGTTAAATCGCCTTTTAAATAGGATTAATTTAAGATCAACTTGAGCTTTTATTGCAGATAAATTAGGATTTGTATAGGTTGATCTTGGTGGACTTCTGTCTTTCTACCTCATCTACTATGTTACTAAAATTGTCATTACAATGATGTCACCACCAAACTGAAGAATTGAAATGCTGCCAATATGTTCACATGATCATCTTGTCATGCATTTGCAGATTTAATGCATACCAAATTACTGTACAAAACAAAATTTCAGTTTAAGTAACATGTTTAATAAAACATGTTGGATGCTAAATAATGTAAAACTGATTTAGCAGTGATAATAAATATGTGAAATAAGTGTGAACAAAAATCTCATCACACATTAGTATACAAATATAGCATGTTATTAAATAGTATTAAATATAATAA